>NW_028261385.1:139414325-139574325 GCF_051295495.1 Thamnophis sirtalis | reverse complement strand
CATTAATAAAGAAAAGCATTCCATCCATAATGCTTGCCCGGATACATTCTTCAATATCTGACCTTCCTTTTTTTCTGCAGGTCTTCCTACCCTTTACCAGGCCTTTCCCTCTCGTTTTTGTCCATCTCCTTTCCCTTTCAAGCCCTCCAGTCATTCCCCGCCTATTCAGGGTAATTTCTGCTGCCGATTGAAACAGAAAAGTTTCAAACCTCCATTCCATTCCCTGGGTTTGTTATTTACTGCTGTGCTTGTTTGTCCATCTTTCATGGTTGCCAGCCAAATGACCTGTGAAATTTATATTGATTTGATTTATACCCTGACTCTCTACACTGGCATGTTGTGCTCAAGCAGGAGCTTCAGGTATTCCTGTATCCTTTCATTTCTTTCCATTCACATGACTCTCTGTTGACCTGAACTGTGGATCTGTCAGCTGCCAAGTTAAGAATTCCCTTTCCCCTTCTAGGTTTCCATCTGAAAAGGGCTCTCTGTGAGGCTTTGACTAGATCAGCCCCGTTAATCCTAACCTAGGAACATCTCTTTCCTTGAGATGAACCAGTGGTGGGTTTCAAAAATTGTTCGAACCTACCCTGTGGGTGTGGCCTCCTTTGAGGGAGTGGCTTGCCGCCCATGTGATCGGATGGGAGTGGCTTGCCGCCCATGTGACCGGATACAAAGATGCCGACGACACTTGTCAGAACCACCTTAAATTACCTCACACACAGCACTGGCATGCATAAGAATATGATGTAAACTTGTTTTTTAAAAGGCATCTTTGGTTTGCGTTAAAACAACTTCAACACACGCAATGTTCTGATTGCACCACAAACGCAGTCGTCATCCTTACCTTTCACAGAGGCACTGAGTTTTATAAATAGGAGCATGATAGTGTAGAATAATCATATCCAAGGACTAGAAATTTTTTGAAATCTCTTCTGTAGGTGTGGCCTGCTTTCCGGGTCCACTGGTGGAACCTCTTCTAACCGGTTCGGTAGATTTGATGAACCGGTGCTACCGAATAGGTGCGAACTGGTAGGAACCCACCTCTGAGATGAACCCATGATGTCAGGCCTGCAATTATAATCCTTCTAGAATTTTGGCCTGCCACACTTTCTCTTATTTCGTTATGCTGTTTCATTAGTATAGTTGATGGGAAGGGGGAATAGAAAGGAGTAGGATTGTGGAATGTGTTGTTGTAATTCTTTTCTAGAAGACCAAGGTCATCTTTTGACTCTGCACTTTTACACCTGACCGGAAGCAGCTGGGTGGAGATGCCAGCGTGGAAGAAGATTGGACCATGTGATGGATTGTGGGTGTGGGGACAAGATCATGAACTTTTAACTGGGTGGAATTCCGACGCCATTTCCAGTATAACATAGATGTGCCTAAGATGTCTGCTTTATTAAATTGGAACCAAAAGGATTGTTTTGCCTTGGACTCTGATTTAATTCTACATGATACTTGGAGCGCTGACACATGAGACTTGATTGATTATATTTCTCACCCCGTCGCATGTTTTATTATAACTGGCATGACAATGCCGCAAATATTCAAGCGGCACCCCTTTGGATTCTTGAGCAATCTGTGCATACAAGACTTAAGAATCAGAGCAGATTTCATTCTTTGGCAGCCCACATTTAAAAAGTAAACAACAGAATATCAGAAATTAAAAGCATAGAGGAAAAGGAACATTAAAATCTGAGGGAGATGAATAATTTAGAAATAGGAAAGTTGTAGGTGTGTATCTGTGAATATATGTAGCTATCTATATCTGACTATCTATATCTATAATCTACACACACACACACACAATTTGAAAAATAAAATTCCAATGGAAGAGGCACTTCTTTACAGATTATTTCAAACAATGTGTAGAGGGTCAATTCTTGAAGGAGCATTGCTTAACCTAGAAGTAACATGTACAATACCTCCTCTGATGTGGTCCAAAAAACAAAATGTATGGCATATGGGCATCTTCAACTTGTGCAATGTTTCTTGCCCACCTCCACATACCCTTCAGAACCTGCACCTCTTCACAACGGGCAAAGGGAGGGAGGGAAGGAGGGAGGCCTTGTTTGCAGGGCCGGATTTAGATGAAAAGAGGCCCCAGGCTATTCCACTTATGAGGCCCTTTCACCTCCCATTTTTAAGTTTGTAAATTACATGAGAGACAATAAAATACATCATTACTGTGATATATATCAATATATATCAATATATATAGCTGGCCTCCCGACGGAGGGCGGCTCTGCTCTGCGGCAAAGGCAGCAAGGCCAGCTGCCTCCCCTGCTGCGCTCAGCTGCCTGGCTCGGCCCCCTCGCCCTCACCTGCCTGGTGGGCTCCGCGTCGACCGGGCGGCTACTGGGAGCGGCTGTGCCTCTCGCCCAACCGCCGGTGCCAGGAACGTGGGCGGGCTCCCCAACTGCCGCGGCGCTGGAACGATCTTAACCAATACCTTTTTATGTTTGTTTATCAGTCATATGCGTAGAATTTCTCCTTATTTTCAGTTCAGTGTTTTAGTGTTCGCTGTTTTTAGAATAGTGTAATTTTAATTTTGCTAACAATTTGAATGTAGGCCCCTCTTGATCTTGAGGCCCTAGGCTGAAGCCTAGTTAGCCTATAGGAAAATCCGGCCCTGCTTGTTTGCGTAAGCAAACAAAAGAGACCACATGGCAATATTTTTTAGAGGGAGAGCTGCATTTGAGTAGCGTGCTAAAGAAAAGAAATTTGAGCAGCATCAAAAAAAGAAAGAAAGGAAGAAATAGACTTGATTAAATTAATTTACATCTGAATTCAACTTCTGTTTAAATCGTGTTAATTCGATTATTTCCCCATATATTTGATCATGTGTCTTTATAAATCAGTTTTGCACTCAAGGTTTCAGCAAAGGGAACTTCAGGCATTAAGGCCCCAGTTTGGGCTCACTTATTTGTCAGATACCATTTCCCAGGTGTTATACAATAAAACGATTCAGGGCAGGTCAAACGGAAGAAACGCTCCTTCCCCTACCTGATATTCTGCATAGCTGGGCCAATTAACAAAGAATCAATGGTATTTTTGCCCACAGTAACTTCCTGTGTAGTCTCAAAATTAGGATGTTAGAATGTTGCTATATTTTCAGCACTCCCTTCATTCCACCTTTAGAGTGTAACTATGAATACACAACTGTGTACTTGAGACGTCTACCTTCCAGCCATTTCTCGGATGCATTCGGCCACATTTTCACACACACCCCTTTTTTTTAAATAAAAAAAAGCTGTACACTGCTGTGCTAGACTACATTTGTGGGCCTACTGAACATATCCATTTATACGACAGAACGAACATCTGCCAGGATTTTCTTGAAAAAAGAAAAGAAGAAGAAGAGAGAGTGGTGAATTGCAGCAGGGCTAAGTTTCTCCCCCCCAAAAGAAACAGTCCCCGTATTGTGCTGATATGATGATGGTGCAGACAAGATACTGTGCTCTGTCTTAACAGAGAGATGACTGTAAGGGGGCAAATCAGCCTGAAGTTGCAGAATTAGCATTTGAATACTGCAAAATAGTTAAAATTTGGAGTTCAGATAGATTTTAAACATGGCAAATGGGCTTTTAATTTCCAGTTAGGACTGGAAGTGAAGTATATTTTTGTTATGCTGTTGTTTTTATGGGTGATGTTACCACTATGCTGATGTTAGTGACGTATTTAATTTAGCATGAGAAACAGAATATAAGAAGCTGCCTTTTTCTGAGGTTTTTCGCTGGAATGGCTCAAGAATTTACATTTAATAATGCTGTTTACTTTTGTATGTATGTATGTATGAATATATGTATGTATTTTTTATTCAATTTATATAGTTGCCCATCTAACATTCGTGACTCTTGGGCAACTTATAATTAAAGCATAAACTATACCAAAAACACAGAATAAAGTAGCCATACCAACAATTAAAAATATTAAAACAATTAAAAGCAATTAACACCATGCAATAGAGTCTTCAGGAAAGCACAGTCACTCACAAGCAGCACAACCGTTTTAAGGCATCCACACCACAAATTAATTCCCAGATTGGAAATTCGGGTCTTTCAGCCCTTCCAGAAGGCCTTCAAGGTTAGGGCCAGCCTGTCCTCAGAAGGAATGACGTTCTGCAGGGTGGTTGCAGCAGCAGAAAAGGTCCTCCTCTGGGGGTCCCATCAGATGACACTCTGTAGTAGTCAGAACCAATGGTGGGATTCAAATTTTTTTTACTACCACTTCTGTGGGCATGGTAGGAGAGAGATACTGCAAAATCCCCATTCCCTCCTGATCAGCTGGGACTCGGGAGCCAGAGAATAGATGGGGGTGGGGCCTGTCAGAGGTGCTATTTACCGGTTCTACGAACCACTCAAAATGTCTACTACAGGTTCTCCAGAATGGTCAGAACCTGTTGAATACCACCTCTGATTGGTTGTCATACTTCCAGGGGTGGGGTGGGGGAAGGGTCTTAGCTAGTTTTGTAAGTTGTGTGTCTTTTTGAGATCTGATGGGAAGAGTAGATGTTACTGGAAGATGTGGTCCCTCCAATAACCCGACATGTAGGGCTTTATAGGTTATCTCCAACACCTTGAATTAGACCCAGAAGAAATTGATAACCAATGGCGACCAGAAGCATAATATGAGCAGATCAAGATATCCAATCTGGGTTGGTCACCGGGAGCAGAGGTTTTGCCTACCCAGCTTCCGGACTCATGCTGGAGCCCATCTTCAGGGATCCTGCAATCTTATCCTGGGACAAACATCCACCTTCAGGGATCCTGCAGGATCCTGCAACATTATCCTGGGAGATTTATATTCACCTTCATTTGTGAGATCATATGTGTGTACATATTTGCCCAGGTTTGGTTTAGTTCTCAGATGCCATGTGGTGAGTTGGGTAAAGGGCCAATATCATCATGCCTTAATCCCATCACTCTGGAGCTGGAGGGGAGAACTCTTTGTTATGTAAAGTGGACTAGCTCAGGCTTTAATGGTTCATTGACAAAGGGGGATGGGCAGGAAGCTGCAGGCAGCTATTCTGTCTATTAAAACATGTTTCTTTCCTTTTCACATCCAGAGAAATATTCTGCCTTTTCAATACGTCCTAGGATATTTCATTTTTCTGGGAGAGGGCTGGGTGATAACTTCCTACACCACCATTATTATTTTTATAAATAATTCAAGGTGGAAAACATACCTAATCTTACTTCCTCCTCCTATTTTCCCAACGATAGCCACAACAAACCCTGTGGGCTGAGAGAAAATGTCTGGCCCAGAGTCACTCAGCCAGCTTTCATGCCTAAGGCACAGAGGTGGGTTCCTACCAGTTCGCACCTATTCGGTAGAACCGGTTCGTCAAATCTACCGAACCGGTTAGAAGAGGTTCCACCAGTGGACCCGGAAAGCAGGCCACACCTACAGAAGAGGTTCCAAACTTTTTTGAAACTCACCACTGGTCCTTGGATATGATTATTCTACACTATCATGCTCCTATTTATAAAACTCAGTGCCTCTGTGAAAGGGAAGGATGACTACTGCGTTTGTGGTGCAATCAGAACATTGCGTGTGTTGAAGTTGTTTTAACGCAAACCACTTGTTTAAAAAACAAGTCTACATCCTATTCTTATGCATGCCAGTGCTGTGTGTGAAGTAATTTAAGGTGGTTCTGACAAGTGTCGTCGGCATCTTCATATCCGGTCACTCCCTTCCGGTCACATGGGCAACAAGCCACTCCCACAAAGGAGGCCACACCCACAGAGTAGGTTCGAACAATTTTTGAAACCCACCACTGCTAAGGCAGCACACGAACTCACAATCTCTTGGTTTCTAGGCCAGCACTTTTACCATTATACCAACTGGCTCTCATTTTTCAAGCAATACCCAGAAATCTGGAATTTTCTGGATTTTCTCACTTTTCTTCACATGCCTCACCACATGCTTTACTTATTTCTAACGCTAGATTGGCTCAACGTAAGCTGAGTTGCTTCCTTTTTTAAAAAAAATTTCTATTGTTCCTATCCCAGGAGAATGTACCAATCATGAAATAAGAAATGCTATTGCATTACCTGATTTGAAATGCTACTCCTGGAGTGGACTTTTTGTAAGTCATTTATTTTTGGGTGAAGGCGACATTCATCTGAACGAAGCACAAAGGCTAAAAATCTTTAGAGAAAGGATATTCATTATGTAAAATCAATGTATTGTATCCTGGATAACTTCAAGATGTGTGGCCTTCAATTTCCAGAATTCTTCAGCCAGCCTGATCATTATTGTCAAGGTTGGCGGGAAAATAGCTTTTAAATTAAGAATACCTTCGTTTTGCTCTGTCAAAGCCCCCTTGGGTAGCCTCACTAATCACTAGTCTGCTTCTCCAAATTCTTCTGACCAATGATTGGTGTCTCCATCTATTGTGCCTGGTGATATTGTTTTTCATGAACCCATTGTATCTCTGCATCTCCTTGAGCCACCAAACTTCAGGGATGAATAGCTTGCAAACTCCAGTTTGAGTTCATGGCGACTCTAAAAACGAACTGCATGTCGTTTTTCTAGTTTCCACGGCAACCATTTTGTGCACATTTTCTATTCTCCCTTATTTAAAACTTTCATTAGAGTTAACATTTAAAGAGGCATTGATTAAAACATGGCATTTCTAATGTTCCGAAAAATATTCGCTTTGCACAAAACCCCATTTATATGGCACAGACAAATTGGTTGACAGCCAATTTAGTTAACAGAGGTTTTCAGTTGACTTTGGATCCTGCCACAAAGTGCAACGTTCTCACAATAACTTTAAAGGTCTCGTTCAAACCCCCCCACACACAAGTAGCTAAGGGTGAGAATAGACACCAGTGGTGGGTTAGGAGTATTTGAAGCTTTAAAGGATGAGCTGCGGATGAGAAAGTAGTTCCTGTGATCTAGAGCAGAAATCAGATTCAATGTTTCCCTCTGAAATAAGAACACAGCAACAGGGATTTAGGACTACAACTTCCACAATTCCAACCAACTAGCTGAGAACTCTGGGAACTATAGTTCAAACTTTTCTTGGAAGCAATGTCCTTCTGGGTTCAGTTCCAAGTGGGGGAAAAGAGACTGGAAACATGGAGGCTGCTTGGAAAGATGGTTCAATGGTGGTCAGGAGCACACATGGTTTGAGGTCCTGAACAGAAAAGGGGATCACATGCTTTCCAGATGTTGGGTGAAGAAGAAAAGAGAGAACAGAAGGGGCTTGCTGGTTTTTTTGTACTCTGTTCGGCCCCATCTCTCTGTTTCCTGTTCCTGTGTAAGAAATGTATTCTGATTGGTTGTCATACTTCCAGGAGCGGGGAAGGGGGGGAGGGTCTTAGCTAGCTTTGTAGGTTGTGTGTCTTTTTGAGTCCCAAGCTTTGTTGAGTTCCCAGATGCCACGTGGTGAGTTTCTGTGGAAGGCTAAGCCTATCTTTGTTATGTAGAGTAAACTAGCTCAGGGCCCCTAATGGCCCACTGAGAAAGGTAGGGGGCTATTAAGAGTGAGTCTGTTTCCTGCCTAAAAACATGTTTCTCCATTTCTTACCCAGGGAAATATAATATTCTGCCTTTTCAATATTTCCCAGGATATTTCATTTTTCTAGGAGAGAGAGGTGGGTGCTAACTTCCTACGCCACCTTCAAGGCTCTGGGATGCAGGAAGCTGGAAATAACCTTTTATTACTACTTTGTAAGGCTAAAGCACCATTATAGATATCTATTACTTATAACAGGAGTGTCAAACTGACGGCCCGTAGGTCGGATGCGTCATTTGCAGGCCACACCCACCTCAGGTCCTCAAAGAGAAAAAAACATCGCCAAACGTCACATGGTGACAATGTGACGCCGCGGGTTTGACACCTCTGCCTTATAACAATAACACTAAAATGAGAAATAGGGGCTCATGCTAATTTATTCCCCTGGTCATAGTAATAAAATATCATATCCCAAAAGTTTTTTCAATAGTAGATACATTTGCATCAGTGGTGGGATTCAGCCAGTTCGCACCTATTCGGGAGAACCGGTTGGTAACTTTCTAAGTAGTTCAGAGAACCGGTTGTTGGAAGAAATCTCCTTTTGTTTTTTCCCACTTTACAGGGCTAATCCTGTAAGGAAGGCTGGAAGGAAACATTCTGGTGTTGTTTCTAGCCTAATCTTTATTTCCCTGCTTACAGAAACTTCCTCTCCAGTTAACCCTTATTACATTGTAACAGCTAAGGCGAAGCGCCCAGCGACCTGAGTGACCTTGAGTTGGCCACGCCCACCCAGTCACATGACCACCGAGCCACACCTACCCAGATGGTCATTAGGGCAGAGAACCGGTTGTTAAATTATTTGAATCCCACCACTGATTTGCATAGGCTGCTTTTGTCAATTTTTACTAATCCAAAACTCCGGCACATGTATATTGTGCATGTACAACTAAGTTGCCTGAAAATTGCACAGAATGCATTCCAGACAGTTGAAGTAAGTCGTCGAAACTCACTAGCAGGCCAAAAAGGAACAAGATCCCAAATATGCATCCTGACAGTCTGCATTTTGATCTTGCACCTAAGTACTAAGAGCCACATTTTGTTGCTCTTCTCACTCCATTCTTCCCTGTGGCCAACTTTTTCCCCCTAAGTTGATGTGTACAGGTAGTCCTCAACTTACAACCGCCTCGACCGAGCCCGAAATTTCCCTTGCTAAGTGAAACATTTCTTAAGTGAGTTTTGCCTCACACCTTTCTTGCCTTCGTTGTTAAATGAATCACTGTGGGTATTAAGTTAGTGACACGGTTGTTAAGTGAATCCAGTCCTCCCCGTTGACTTTGCTGGTCAGAAGGTCACAAAAGGGGATCCCATGATGACCCCACGCGGCACTGCAACCGTCATAACAGAGCCAAGGTGGCGCAGTGGTTATTATTATTATACAATTGTATCACAGCGGCCAGTTGTTTCGCCAGATTTTGCATTGGTTACTAGTTGGGCCCCACCCAGGGGCCTAGGACTTATTATAATAATAATAATTATTATTATTATTTATTTGTCTTGTATGCCGCCCACTCCCGAAGGACTCCGGGCGGCTCACAATAGACAAGGGGAAGGGGAAACTAGACAAAGACAACATATTTAAAAACAAAAGCGCAACATTCACAATTTCCGTGGAGCTGGATGTTTCACAAGCCCCCCAGCCTGCTGGAGCAGCCAGGACTTGGTGGCTTTGCGGAAGGCCAGGAGGGTAGTAAGGGTCCGGATCTCGACAGGGAGATCATTCCAGAGGGCCGGAGCTGCAACAGAGAAGGCTCTCCCCCGGGGAGTCACCAGCCGACATTGGCTAGCAGATGGAATCCGGAGGAGACCTAACCTGTGAGATCTAATCGGTCTGAGGAAGGTAATCGGCAGGAGGCGGTCTCTCAGGTTAAATGCAGGCTACTTCAGCTGACTGCAGTTCTGCAGCTCGGCTGTTCAAATCTCACCGGCTCAGGGTTGACTCAGCCTTCCATCCTTCCTAGGTGGGTAAAATGAGGACCCGGATTGTTGTTGGGGGCAATATGCTGACTCTGTGAACCGCTCAGAGAGGGCTGAAAGCCCTATGAATTGCTAACTGCTATAAATGTGAGTTAGTTGTCAAGCGTCTCATGATCATGGGGATGTGTCAAAGGTCGTAAGTGTGAAAAACAGTCATAAGTCACTCTTTCTTTTACTGCGGTTGTATCTTTGAATGGTTGCTAAATGGACTGTTGTAAATCGAGGACTACCCGTTTAGTGTAAAGCTGCAATCCTGTGTCCATTACCGGAACACAAGGCCTACTAAATTTCATGGGATCCACTACTCAATGAGTAATTAAGCGTATGGTTGCACTTTTCCCCTCACACATAAATATGGGACAAATGGCCCATAAACTTTACTTGCCTTGAATATGGCCTTCTGATCTTCCCCAGTCCCCACTTGTGGCAGCTTTAAGTCTTCTTAGCTTTTCTGTTTTATACTAATTCTTGCTGAAGTAGATAAGCTGTGTTTGGGTTACCCTCTTTCAGACTACAAATGGGGAATTATGTCATTTCGTGCTGCCAGAAAAAATTCTCTGTGTACAATAGACTAGTAGGTACCAAAAGCAAGTTTTGACTATAATATCTGGTTTTCTATACAGAGATTATAAGCAATTCATGTTTTTGTATTGGGAGACGGGGTGAGAAAGAGAGAGAGAAAAGAGGGCATAATTCTTTACAGTCCAGGTAAAGCCTTGCTCCTTCAGCGAAGATTAAAATATCATCATTGCAGAAGATCAGCTATCAAAATCTCATAGGATTTTCTTTTTTTAAGTTAATAACAATTGTGGAAAAGAGACATAAAAGCAGGATTATGGCCTAGAAAGGCGGAAGGACTTCGTGGCATTCTCCGTGTTACTTTTCTCCAATTTAAGACTCCTCTATGAAATAGTCTTGCTTGAGTGATGGGGGAAATAGCAATAGCAGTAGACTTATATACCGCTTCATAGGCCTTTCAGGCCTCTCTAAGCGGTTTACAGAGAGTCAGCATATTGCCCCCAACAATCTGGGTCCTCATTTTACCCACCTCGGAAGGATGGAAGGCTGAGTCAACCCTGAGCCGGTGAGATTTGAACCGCTGACCTGCTGATCTAGCAGTAGCCTGCAGTGCTGCATTTAACCACTGCGCCACCTTGACCTTCAATCGGAATAGAACTAGAAAGGACCTTTGAGGTTTTGTCGGCGCGCTGTTGTCGGGCGCGCTTTTGTCGGGTCACGCTTTAACTGACATTCAACTTTCTCAAATCATATTGTACTGCCGGTTCCACCACAAATCCGCGAAGCCTTTCTGCGCGGAGACATAAGCGCGAAGACTAAATCGTGCCGTTCTAAGCGCTAGGGGAAAACGCGACCCTACCGCGATGACATAATCGCGGAGGGCAAAATCGCGCATTCCCAAGCACTCACTACCCTAAACCTAACCCTAAACCTAACCCTAACCCTAAACCTAACCCTAAAACAAACCCCTAAACCTAATCCTAACGCTTACCTTAAATGAAGTCGGCTTTCTGCCGTGGCGCCGTTTTAAAGCGCCCTTATATTGCCGCGCTGTTGTCGTGGCGGTGATGACGCGCGGTGATGACATCGCGGCGATGACGTCGTGGCTTTAGCCCTGCGATTTTATCGCCGCGGTTTTGACCAGCGCGGTTTTGTCGTGCCACGTGTACTGCCATGGGTGGAGTTATTATATTAGAATTTACATATCAGCATAGCAAAAAGGGGAACTTAACTACAGTGCTAAGAGCACATGTCCTTTCATTTTTATCAGTACGTATTAGCGGATTACATCCAACAGTAAGCAACATCCTATAGATAAACTGTGGGAGAATACAAAAGGTTGGGTAAAAAAACCAGAGACCCAGGCCACCAAACCACTACCGGTTCGGCCGAACCAGTAGGAACCCGTAGGAACCCACCACTGCAACAATTGCTTTTGGCTCGTGGACAATAGAATAAAACCTCAGGTTAACAGATGTTACCCACAGTGGTTTTAGCCTCCCATTTCCCCATCCAATTTTCATTTAGATTCCATCCTTCCATTAATTAAATTGATGGTTTATCTGTGAAATCAAAGTTTTATGTCAATTACACAATTATGCAGCCAATGCCAATTGACCCAAACAATTCAAAATTGGATTTAATGAACTTTCCCTTCCCGGAATGGTGTTACCTGCATCTATCTCCCCCACCCCACCTCCAAGAACAAAGGCCCCTTAACAAACCAAGCCTTTGGTCTTCTAGGCTGATGTACTTAATTACCTTTGCCCTTTCAATTCTGCAATCTGGCTTGTCATTCTACAGGAGGTTAAATACCAGTGACTCGCCGCTAGCCAGGAAAATATTGAAATCCATTGGAAAGAAAGGATATGACTTTTTGGAATATTAGAACATTGTGTTTATACTGGCAAAAGGTAATACTATAACTGGACCCAGCAGGAGAGTAATCGAAGGTGTGATCTCTCTCTCTCTCTTCTTAATTTAATACATTTACGGACAAGGCCAGCAAGTAGCTTATGGCATCCCTCGCTGAGTTCTGCAACACACAAATGGTAAGGTGAGAAAAACCACAGATGTTTCAAGGACCACTGCAGAAAAGGAATGTTTGTTTAATGAAGCATTCCGTTTCTCATAGCACAAATCAGGGATGGCACCCTGGATGAGGAGCAGATGGCAGCCAGTGTGTTTGACAGCATGTTCAGACGTAAATCTAGGCAAACATGCTATTGTATTCTTAATCCAAAACTCATTGCTTAGAAGTAATAGTCAAAGGATGGAATATACCGCATCACATTTCCATGTAACAGCACTGGGGTTGGGACGTTAGAGTCTCCCAGCTGCGGTAATTTTGCTGGTGCAACACACTGCTGGAGAACTGCTGCAGAGTCTGTGTGCTCACTATCATCTAATGGAATTAATTTTATTACATCACGATGAATATTTTATTTTATTTATTTAATTTGTCAAACCTGTCCAAGATAACAGGTATAAGTATAAACATGGAAAATGAACAAAGGAAGTAAATACAGATACATGGGGGACAGTAGGACAGGGACGGTAAACATGCTGGTGCACATATGCACACCCCCTTTACGGACCTATTAGAAAAGGGGTGAAGTCCATGGTAGACGGTTTGAAGTTGAACCTGTGGGGGTTTGAGGATGTAACAACGGAGTCAGCATGACCCATCAAATGCACGCTCGTCAAAAGCGTGCCAACAAAAACGCCGCGACAAAACAGTGAAGACAAAAGCGTGCCCACAGAAGCGGGCCGATAAAGGCGCGCCAATGAAAGTGGGATTAGGGTTAAGGTAAGGGTTAGGGTTAGGGTTAGGGTAAGGGTTAGGGTTAGGGTTAGGGTTATTACCTTGTATTATGTTGTTTGTTGATGGCGCGCTTTCGTCGGCGCGCATTTATCGGCGCGCTTCTGTGGGCGAAGACAGAGAAGATTTCATCTTCGCTGTTTTGTCGCGGCGTTTTTGTCGGCCCGCTTTTGTCGAGCGCGCATTTGTTGGTGAACCCGGAGTCAGGTAGAGCATTCCAGGCATTGACCACTCTGTTGCTGAAGTTGCATTTTCTGCAATCAAGTTTGGAACGGTTTACCTTGAGTTTCTATCTATTTCTTTTTCCTGTTGAGGTTGAAGCTGAAATAGTAATTGACAGGTAGGACGCTGTAGCAGATAATTTTGTGTACTATGCTTAGGTCAGACTGTAGGCGGCGTAGTTCCAGGTTGTCCAAGCCCCAAATTTCAAGCCTGGTGGCATAAGGGATTGCATTGCAAGCAGAGAAGTGGAATACTCTTCTTGTGAAATACTTCTGGACCTGCTCAATTGTATTAATGTCCGATATACAGTGTGGATTCCAGGCAGATGAGCTGTATTCGAGAATTGGTCTGGCAAAGGTTTTACATGCCCTAGTTTGTAGTACAATGTTAACAGAGAAGTTTCATAAAATTAGGTTAACAACTCTTAATGCCTTTTTGGCAATGCTATCACAGTGAGCTCTGGGGCTTAGATTGTTTGAGATGAGGACTCCTAGCTCCTTGATAGTGTAAGGGTCATCTACGAGGTCGTATCCGCCCAGGTTGTATTTGGTGTTTTGATTTTGTTGCCAATGTGTAAGACAGTGCATTTGTTAGTTGAGATTTGGAGTTGCCAGTGGCATGACCATTCTGACACATAACCAAAGTCGTTTTGTAGGGCAATGGTGTTAAATCATTTTATCTCATCCAATTCCCTTTCTGTTTTTTTTATCAACAACAACCCTTTGAGTAGGTCAGACTGAAACATTAACTGGCCAAAGATCACCTAATAAATTCTATAGGTGAAGGGAGAGGTGAAGAGTTGATAAAAAGTCTGGAGACTAAATCATACAATGAACCGTTAAGGAAACTAGATATGTCTAGCAGCTATCTTAAAGATGATGTGGTTTACAGAGACATGATAACTGTCTTTCAGTACTTGTGGGCCTGTTACTTATCCTCCAAAGCATCTGAGAGCAGGACAAGATGAAAACTCCTTAAAGAGAGATCCAAATTGGAACTAAGGTTAACCTTCGTGATTGTGAGAACAATTAATCAATGGAACAACTTGCCTCTTGGAGTTGTGGGTGCTGCATCGCTGGAGACCAGGAGAATGCTGGGAGTTGTCATTTATTTTATGCTGCCACCGCATAAAATACTTCACATGGTTGTTGTGATGATGGGGCTAAATTCCGTGAAAGCTTTGTGTGGTGGCCCAGCAGGAGCCGTTGGAGTTGCCACCAGACTCCGACAGCGAGGGGCCCTATGAGTCGGCCCTGGAGGATGTGGAGGACCCTGGACAGGGTTCCGACTCTGAGCAGGGCGCAGAGAGACTGGTTGGCCATCAGGTGGCACCTGAGCCTTGGATCAGTGGGGAGGAGACAAGAGAGAGTGATCCAGAAACCAACAGTGAGTTGTTCTGGGATGCACACCGTCGAAGGGCTACTCGGCGTCAAGAATAACTACGTAATTACAGGAGGTAATTACGCTCAGCTGATGGTCTGATAGAGCACCGTTGGAGGTCCGATAAGTCCGCATCGAACCGAGCAATGGTAACCACCTGCACCAGGGAATATACTAGGGCACTTAGGGCAGCTAAAAGATCACATATAGCCTCCCTGGTTGCGTCCGCTGAGTCCCGTCCAGCCGCCCTGTTTAGGATAACCCGCTCCCTGTTGAACAAAAGGGAGGCGGGGGAACCCTTGCAGGGCAGAGCTGAAGAATATGCCCAATTCTTAGCGGACAAAATTGCTCGGTTTCGGACGGACTTGGACTCCACACCTGCAGTTCCAGCCGAGACTCAGAGGGACCAAGTTCAACAGCTCTGGGTTGAGTTTCAGGAGGTTACCCCCGGGGATGTGGACAAGGCCATGAGAGCTGTGAGTTCCTCCACCTGTGCTTTGGATCCGTGTCCCTCATGGCTGGTTTCTAACTGCAGTGAGGTGACACGAGGCTGGATCCAGGCGGTAGTAACCGCCTCCCTTCGGGAGGGGAACTTCCCCGCCGCACTGAAGGCGGCGGTGGTGAGACCCCTCCTGAAGAAGTCATCCCTTGATCCAGCTGTCCTTAATAACTACCGCCCGGTCTCCAACCTCCCCTTTCTGGGGAAGGTTGTTGAGAAGGTGGTGGCCTTCCAGCTCCAACGGTCCTTGGAGGAAGCAGACTATCTAGACCCCTTCCAGTCAGGCTTCAGACCCGGTTACAGCACTGAAACCGCCTTGGTCGCATTGATGGATGATCTCTGGAGAGCCAGAGATGAAGGACATCCCTCCATCCTGGTCCTCCTTGACCTCTCAGCGGCTTTCGATACCATCGACCATGGTATCCTTCTGCGAAGACTGCGGGAGGTGGGAGTGGGAGGCACCGTGTTACGGTGGTTCTCCTCCTACCTCTCGGACAGGTCGCAGTCGGTGTTAGTAGGAGGGCAGAGATCGTCCCCAAGGCCCCTAAAATATGGGGTGCCGCAGGGTTCGGTCTTATCCCCCCTACTATTTAACATTTACATGAAACCGCTGGGAGAGATCATCCGTAGGCACGGGATTAGATACCATCAATATGCGGACGATACTCAATTGTATCTGTCCGCCCCGTGCCAAATCAATGAAGCGGTTGACGTAATGGACCGGGGACTCGAAGCCGTCATGGACTGGATGAGGATTAACAAGCTTGTGCTCAACCCAGAAAAGACCGAGTGGCTGTTGTGTTTTCCTCCCAAAAATTCGGCCATTAATCCAACACTCAGGCTGGGGGGTCAAATTCTACACCCCTCAGAGAGGGTTCGCAACTTGGGAGTCCTCCTGGATCCACAGCTGTCATTCGACCATCATATAGCAGCTGTGACCAGGGGGGCATTCGCCCAGGTACGCCTGGTGCGCCAGTTGCGACCCTACCTGAACCGGGAGGCTCTCACAACAGTCACTCGGGCCCTCGTGATCTCTAGGCTGGAATACTGCAATGTGCTCTACATGGGGCTGCCCTTGAGGAACATCCGGCGACTTCAGCTAGTACAGAACGCAGCCGCGCGAGTGATCGCGGGTGCACCCCGATTCACCCGCATTACACCTATCCTCCGCGAGCTGCGCTGGCTACCTGTCGATCTCCGGATGCGCTTCAAGGTGCTATTGACCACCCATAAAGCCCTACATGGCAGTGGATCTGGATACTTGAGAGACCGCCTTCTGCCAATTACCTCCCTACGGCCTATAAGATCTCATAGGTTGGGCCTCCTCCGCATCCCATCGGCCAGCCAATGTCGGCTGGCAACCACAAGGAGGAGGGCCTTCTCAGTAGCGGCCCCGACCCTTTGGAACGAACTCCCCGTAGAGATCCGTACCCTCACCACCGTCCAGGCCTTCCGCACAGCCTTGAAGAACTGGCTCGCCCGTCAGGCCTGGGGATAAGGACCATTACCCCGCCCGAATGTTGTATGCATGTTGCGTATTATTTTATTATGTGTTGTCGTCTTAGTACTGTATTGTATTGTATTCCCCTCTCCCTGGTTTCTGTGAGCCGCCCTGAGTCCCCTCAGGGAAAAGGGCGGCCTACAAATAAAATCAATTCCAATTCCAATTCCAATTAAGCTTCTCTCCAGACTATAAAAGAGACTGCTTGTGCCACGCCCTTCTTGCAGAAGTCAACGCTTGGACTAAAGAGAAACTAACTTGGTAGGCTGGATTGCTGCCAGAGTTAGTCTGAATTGCTGCCAAGGTCCTTATCTGTTTGTTTATTTGGCTTTTAGCTACCGAGATTCTCATCTTGTTATTAAAGGACATTCCATTTTACGCTTGTCTCGGCTTTCGTTACTGGACGGAGGAGGGGGTCAGAACAGTTTTGGCAGGAACAGGCACAACATTTCTGCTGTTGTTATTATTATTTACAATGCCACCACCAACGTATATAGCATTTGATATAATAACATTTGAAAAAGGCAGACTCTTATCTCAACGAAGTTGCAATCTAATGAAAAGTGGTGCAAGGATGTGGAGGAGATAGTGAACACAAGTTTTGGATGTGTCCTCTTTTTTGAAGCTGGTATAAAACTTACCCAAGTCCTAGTGATAAAGGTGAGTGGAGAAGTTTGAAGATAACATCAATTTTGTCATTCCAAACATGAATGACAAAATTCTTATAGAAGAAACTTTACTCGGGCTAATTGATTATGTACCATCAAGAAGGCCTTGACTCTAAGAGACCATATGGATAGTCCATTTCCTGGATGAAATTTTATTCATACTGGGGGGGAAAAGGGTTGAAAGGAAATGCATTAGGAAAAGATCAGAAGAGAGAAGCAATGTACAATATGCCTAAATAATGCAAGATGTAGGAATAAAGTGGAAATATTCATATTATTGCTACTCCAAAGAATATTTCTCCACATAACTGTTCGCTGCGATGGTATATGTATTTATTTTGAAATCCAATCAAGTAAGGAAGTGGATATGTGATTACAGTTTTTGCATAATATTTTTTTTTTCAAAGCTTTCGTTTCTGAAGTAGAATATTGAAGAATAATTATAGCCATGTATGCAGAATGTCATTCTAACTCCTTGTATTGTAGCTATCTGACATGATCTGGTAAAGGAGTCCGTGCACTTAAAAGAGAAAATATCACGGTTGCGAATATACACCTCCATGGAAATGATTTGTACGCCTACGTGAACCAGGTTCAGTCTCCTCTGTACGAAGTGAAGTTTCAATGCTGAAGAATATTATTTATTAATATTTATTGTATTGATTAATTTTTTTAAATCCCACCTTTACTACTTCACAAATAACTCAAGGTGGTGAACATGCATAGTACTTTTTCCTCCGTCTCTTTTTCCTCACAATAACAACCCTCTGGGCTAGGCTGACAGAGGGAGACTGGCCCAAAGTCACTCGGCAAGTGTTCATGACTAAGGTGAGACTCAAATTCACAGTCTCCTGGTGGCAACCTCACCATCTTTTCACACCCAATAAAAACCCAACAACTATATTGCCTGTGTTCACATGCTATTGCTAATAAGCACTCTTTCTTTGGAGTATAGCTTGTTCACCGTGTCATTAAACCACAAGTGACACAGTTCCCACGTTATACTATGCCTGTGATGGCGAACCTATGCCTATGTGGGCTGGAAGTGGCATGCAGAGCTATCTCTTCAGGCACACCAGCCGTCGCCCATTGCTCAGAAGTGGTATTCAGCTGGTTCTCTCCGGTTCGGGTGAACTGGTTGCAGTGGCTGCGGGAGGGTGCACCCACGTACGCGACATAATGCGTGGCCGCTGTGCATTTACAAACTGGTAGGGAAGGTAAGCGAAGCCCACCACTGCCTATTGCTCTTTTGGTTTCTGGCGCGCATATGTGCGCCAGCTAGCTGGCCAGAAGCTGGAAGCTCAGCTTTCCAAAACCAGAGAGCTTGTACTTCTACAACTCAAATACTGAGAGATGTGATGAGTTAACTAAGGGGTGCCATCTTTTCTCCCCAATTCACCATGATCAATTCATCCGTGGTGAATTAAAAAAATTAGCCAGGCATTCCCTTATCTTTGAAGTAATGAGGTGTAAGAATGCTAGCAAACTCTAGAAAGGGTACAGGAGAAATCTTGGAGGATTTGGCAACTTTTCTCACCTTGATAGATTGCTTTCTGTAGGGGGAAAAGCGTAGGAGTTGTGTTTACAGATTTGCGAGATGGCTCAATTTACATTCCTTTATGAAAAGGCAGAAGGCCTGAATCTTACTCTCTTCTGAGTCTCTGAGAGCTATAATAAGAGATTGTGTGCGTGTGTGTGTGTCTGTGTGTGTGTTTGTGTGTGTTTTGGCTGAATGTGCTTCCTCTCATCAAAGGTAAATGGAAGAAGCAGGCAGCCAGGCTGATAAGAGAGAAAAACATCCCATCCAGGTCTCAGTGATGCAGGCCAGACTTAAACATTACACACCTAAATAACGTGTGAAAGACTCATTCAATCTTTCAGAAAACCACTTGTTTCCTGCTGAGATAATTCTACAGTTCGTGACAGGCAGGGGAAGAAAATGCATATGTTAAATGAACAAACTTTGTACTGCAGATCTCCCCCACGCACTCCTTGTCCAAGCCTTGCCTTCTGCTGCCAGGGCCATTTCAGCCTTTGAGGGGACCCGGTAGTCTCATCCGAAAGCAGTTTCTCAAATCTCTTGACTGGTAAAAATCTCAAGCCTTTCTCATTTATTTATTTATTTACATCAGTGGTGGGATTCAGCCACTTCACACCTATTCAAGAGAACCGGTTGTTAACTTTCTAAGTAGTTCAGAGAACTGATTGTTGGAAGAAATCTTATTTTGTTTTTTTCCACTTTACAGGGCTAATCCTGTAAGGAAGGCAGGAAGGAAACATTCTGGTGTTGTTTCTAGCCTGATCTTCATTGCCCTGCTTCAGTGGTGGGTTTTCAAAAATTGTTGGAACCTACTCTGTGGGTGTGGCCTCCTTTGTGGGAGAGGCTTGCCACCCATGTGACCGGATGGGAGTGGCTTGCTGCCCATGTGACCGGATATGAAATTATGAATTAGTACTTAGGTCGATTCAAGTAGCTATTCAGAAGTTAGTGGTTAGAAGCAATCGTAAATCAAGATATGGAATTAAAACCAGAAATATTTTGTTGGCTATTTGAAAGGGAGTATAATATATATTTAATTTTACACATGTTAGCAGCTGCTGGAATTGTGTTTGCACAACAGTGGAAAAACAGAGATATGTAAATGAATAAATATTACAATGTGCAGGAATAAATAAATTGACAATTAAAATCAAGAAGGCTTTGAATACCTTTTCACGTGGGATTGGTTTTAGCAATTGCCAACTAACGGAAACAGAAATTAGAAATCCAAAAGTATGAAAGAAAACATCAATTATGTAAGGAAAGGTCCCTAAAATGTATAAGGAAATATTACTAGATCATTATTAATGCATAGATAACTGCGGGACATTACACACCCACCAGTGGTGAGTTTCAAAATTTTTTGGAACCTCTTCTGTAGGTGTGGCCTGCTTTCCGGGTCCACTGGTGGAACCTCTTCTAACTGGTTCGGTAGATTTGACAAACCGGTTCTATCGAATAGGTGCGAACTGGTAGGAACCCACCTCTGCCCTGCTTACAGAAACTACCTCTCCGGTTAACCCTGATTACATTATAACAGCTAAGGCGAAGCGCCCATCGACCTGAGTAATGTTGAGTTGGCCATGCCCACACGGTCACATGATCACTAAGCCCCACCTACCCACTTGGTCATCAGGACAGAGAACTGGTTGTTAAATTGTTTGAATCCACCACTGATTTACATGTATTATTTTTTTTATAAATAACTCAAAGCATCGAACACAGACAATATGTCTCCCTCCTCCTATTTTCCCTACAACAACAAACCTGTGAGGTGGATTGGATTGATAGAGAGTGACTGGCCCAGAGTCACCCAGTCAGCGTTTAGGCCTAAGGTGGGTCTAGAACTCACGGTCTCCTGGTTTCTAGCCTGATGCCTTAACCACTAGGCCAGTCTGGCTAATTCATAACTTTTGAAAATTACTGCACACAAAATGTGCACTACATGTATTTTGTCAACGTGGTTCAGGGGTGGGTTGCTGTCAGCATTGCTGCCAGTTCTCTTCGCACAAGCACAGAACATGAAAACATTAGTAAAAAATAAGCCAGCCACGGCAGCAGAGACCAGGGAACCAGTTCGGGGACATGGCTAGCCTGCCATCCCTACCAGTTTGGCGACCCAATCCCAATTTCCACTATCAGTTCGCCCTATCAGTTTGTGAACCATTGGCATGTGGTTGTAAAGAAAGCCACAGAGACCGGGTTCCTAAGGGTCCAGCTTCTCTGTTAGCAGATTCTCAATTGTGGGCACACCTCGTGGCAGCAGCATTGATAGTAATTTTCATTTCCCAATGGAATCAGTGTTACTCTAGAGCAGTGGTTCCCAAACTTGGCAACTTTAAGACTTGTGGACTTCAACTCCCAGAATTCTCCAGCCAGCTCTGGGAGTTGAAGTCCACAAGTCTTGAAGTTGCCAAGTTTGGGAACCACTGCTCTAGAGCAGGGGTGTCAAATCTGTGTTGACACAGGAGTGTCATGTGACATATCACGGCTTTTTTCCCCTTCGTCAAATTGGGTGTGGGCATGGCTAGCGCATGACGCATCTGTCCAACAGGCTGCCAATTTGACAGCCCTGATCTAGAGCATCAAGGGCAATTACAATGGTGGCCCAATTTCTGCAGCTTTGTCACTAGAATCCCACATGGGATCGTTGCAACACTGGAATAGACCAGACCAGACCAGACCAGACCAGACCAGACCAGACCAGACCAGACCAGACCAGACCAGAATAGAATAGAATAGAATAGAATAGAATAGAATAGAATAGAATAGAATTCTTTATTGGCCATGTGCAATTGGGCACATAAGGAATTTTTCTCCAGTGCACAAGTTCTCGGTGTATACAAAGTGACAGGCCATATAGCTTGGATCATAGTTACAATCATTAATTATAAGATACCAGTGATAAATCACTTTATTCACTTGTTAAACCCTCATTCCTGTAGTTTTAAATGATGGTCTGACATTAGATAAAATAATGATCATTATTTATTGTATCCTAACACGAGTGATGTTCTCTGGACACGTTGCAATAAAACATCAATAAAAATGATTCTAATTACAACGAACAATAAAGGAATAAAAGCCAAACCATAAAAAAAGCCATGCCTTTTAAATGTCCACAAGAAGAAGGTCAGTTTTGTATGCAAATTTAAATAATTCGCTCCAGCCATTTAAATCCCAGCCCTTTATAAGTATTATCGCAGCTCTCTCCAACTTGATCTTTTTTCAACACCTTGGACTGCAGTTTCAAGAATTTCCATCGAGTAAGGCCAGCAGTGGGAGGAAGTGCCACATAAACCATTGGTGCTGGTAGGCATTTGACAGCTGGTGTTAAAAACAGAAGAATGTTTGAGGGTAATCTTGTGGTTTGAAAGAAAACGTTTGGAACTCAACCAAAAGTAAGGGTCTCTTAATTTTAAAATAAAAGTTATTATTAGAATTTTTTTAATCCCCCCATTTTTATATATAACTCAAGGCAGTATGACTATCACTAAGTGGTGTATCTTATGATTCTTGATGAATGCATTCTAGTTTATTTTTCTTTATGTACACTGACAGTATATGCATCAAAGACAAATCCCTTGTGTGTCCAATCACACTTGGCCGATAAAGAATTCTATTCTATTTTTTTCGAGTCTAGTCTAGACTAGTCTAGTCTTCTGTTTTCCCACAATAACCAAACTGTGAGGTGGGTCAAGCTGAGAGAGAATGACAAGCCCAAAGTCATATAGTCTACTTTCATTCCTAAGTGAGATCTAGAACCAGTGGTGGGATTCAGCCAGTTCGCACCTATCTGGGAGGACCGGTTGTTAACTTTCTAGGCAGTTCGGAGAACCGGCTGTTAGAAGAAATCTCCTTTTGGTTTTTCCTACTTTACAGGGCTAATCCTGTAAGGAAGGCAGGAAGGAAACATTCTAGTGTTGTTTCTAGCCTAATCTTTATTGACCTGCTTACAGAAACTACCTCTCTGATTAACCCTTATTACATTGTAACAGCTAAGGAGACGTGCCCATCGACGTGAGTGACGTTGAGTTGGCCACGCCCACCCAGTCACATGAACACTGAGCCCCACCCACCCAGCTGGTCATTAGGGCAGAGAACCGGTTGTTAAATTATTTGAATCCCACCACTGTCTAGAACTCATAGTCTCTTGATTTCTAGTCTAGCACCTTCACCACTACACCACTGGCTCTTTTTAGTTCTACAACTAAATATATAAACTTCTCTTTTTATTGTTTAAATTCCTCGTCCAACCATACCTTGTGTATATGGGTGAAGCATTTGGCTAGTTCTAAAAAATTTTGAAACCCACCAATGGTAGGTAGACAGGCAGGCAGGCAAAGACTATTGATAGGGTTTAGGCTTCAGGTAGAGCTGGGTGTGAGGTGGGAAGATGTTTTTAGCATTGGGGCCTCCATTGTGATTGTACTGTCTGATCCAGCTATATAATTTCAACTGCAGCCTTTTATTTTCTTTTTTTGCCTCTCCCACCCCTAGCAGCAATTATATCAGTGAAACGATGAATCTGATTTTTCTACCACTGTGCTAATAATTCTCCCCCACACTTAACAAACACGATAACTGCAAAATAATTAACACTGCAATTATTAGAAATGGACTAACAATGTACGGAGAGTGGGGGGTGGCAGGGAAGAGGCATTAATCTAAAACAGTGGTACTTAAATGGAAAGATAATGAAAAGGACCCTTTAAAATAGTAATTTGGTTATGACAGCCTTGAACCCTTCTGAAGAATAATCTGTTGAGAGTTGTGTGCTGTGCTTGTTGCAGCTCGTTATACAACAGCTTCATTTTGACTCTTAATGAATCCCTTGAAATGTTAATTATATTCTATCCAGCAAATTCTTAGAAGTGATCCTTTACGGGCTGTAATAATTAGTACTTTCATTTTCAAAGAGCTTTGCAGATATATGTTTTCCTACTTTCGCTATTCAAAAAAGTGCCCTATTGGTAGGTGAAACAAACATATAACCCCTTTTCCAGTAAATGTGTCACTACAACTAGCCAGCGCATTTACTGAAAATTCTGGGAAATGCAATCCTAACCCAATCAGAAATGTGCCAGTATGGGGAAACCTGAGCACAAGGGTGAAATGTCACAACAATTTCTTCTTTTCCACTGGGCATAACAACTTCCAGTATATGGCAGCATATGCGAAGACAGCAATACAGTCAGAACTTTGGCTTCGCAGAAGCTGCTGGACTGAAGTTCTCAGAAGTTCTGACCAGGGATAGGCAATGAGGCTAAAATTATAGTTCAATCAACATCTGAAAGGATTCAGGTTCTTTACCCCCGTGTAAAGTTTTCTCTAACTTTGCATTTTGGAGACGTGTGATAATATTTAAACTCAATCGGTGGAATTATTTGAGTGGCATTTCTATTTGCTGACCTATGTTAGGTAGCGCCCGTTATATTAGAGATGGCTGCTTAAATCCATTTGGGTCAGTGAGGTTTCTGATACTCTTCTGAAGAACTGGATCATCCATCGTCTGGATTGTGCTACAGAACGATATCCTCTGCAGGTTGGTAATGCTACTGCATAGCTAGCTTCCAGTGCAGAAAAAGACATTGCTTTTACAAAAAATATATATTGTTTATGGGGGATAATTACTCCAATGGTACTAGGCAGTGGTGGGATTCAAAATATTTTACTACTGGTTCTGTGGGCGTGGCTTGGTGGGCGTGGCATGTCTTGATGGGCATGTCTTGGCAGGCATGGCGGGGAAAGGATACAGTAAAATCTCCATTCCCTCCCCATTCCAGGGGAAGGTTACGGCAAAATCCCCATTTCCTCTCGATCAGCCGGGACTCGGGAGGCAGAGAATAGATGGGGGCGGGGCCAGCCAGAGGTGGTATTTGCTGGTCCTCCGAACTACTCAAAATTTCCACTACCGGTTCTCCAGAACTGGTCAGAACCTGCTGAATACCACCTCTGCTACTAGGGGATAAAATGTGCTTTACACTCTGAATTCCAGAAATCTTAATTTACAGAGTACTCTTAACTAACCTGACTGCTGAAAATTCTAAAGTTTGAGTAACTGGAGAATTGCCAAAGCTGATCTTGGCCGCATTTTGGAAAGGCTATCCATTTATTTTGCACAGTTGTGGTTTCTCTTTCTTAGGAAATAATCCCAATTCTGGAAAGGCTGAGAGCTGGTAGAAAAAGCTCCGGAGGAGACAAAGCAAAGCGGATATTTAATCACATATCACACTTTGCAACTGAGCTGAATGCAGATTATGGTCAATTCAGCCAAAGTAAAGAATTTGTTTTCTGTGGGAGGACTCTGCTTATATTTTCCACGCAGGAATAAAATGTTTTGCTTTGGTTAGATTTTGCCCCATCCTAAATAAATCAGAAAAAAAAGGCATTTCACAGAGGATCAAACTCGAGGATCAAACAATAATAGGAAAAACAACAACCCAGATATTGTAGAATGAGAACAGGTGAGATATCAAAATACACCTTTAAATACCAAGCTCGATTCTAATTTTTCCAGCCCTTAATTCACATTAGGCTCGTGTCTCACAACGTTTAAGTGTTATTTCTCAAATTCTGGTTTAAAAAAAACACCTATAAAATCGACAGTGGGCTTAAAAATAAATTGGCTAAATGGAGCAGACCGGTGCTATTATATGGTCTCACTGTGCAATTATCGGGACTCTCCCATTTACTCTTATTTCATTGGGGTACAAGTGTGCCTGTCTACATTTCTCTCTTTTTGCCGCCCCCCACCACCCTCTTTCTGTATGAAATTCACTAAGGGCTGAATAGTTGCATAGCATGTTTTGATTGGTAGCATTGGAGAGTCCCTATTTTGTCAGATACAACATTCGAATCAAATGCCGTGCTGTTAAAAGCGGTGCAAAGAATCCTTTGCCTGTCCTCTAAAATTGACCAGATAAAGCATCTGGCCTATGAACTCATGAAGGAGCGCCAGAAATGAGAGACGGCAACATCTGCTGACCTCTGTGGAGAGGTGGAGGCATTACGTGGGGGGTGGGTCAGGGCTCCCAGAATATCTGACTAGTGAAGAGTCCTTGAGGCAGGCCCAAGCCAAGGTGATTTAAGGCTTTGGAGGTCAAAGCCAATCCTTTGATCTACCTAGTCCACTTCTTAAAGAACTGTCAATATTTTTTTCCTTAGTACAAATACTGCTGGATAGCTTTGCCTCTTTCAGTAAATCAGTTCCTCATCTAGCCCTCAAAGGCCAGTAACAGATAGTCCTTGACTTACGACCAGCCCAAACTTTATGCTGCTAAGTGAGACATTTGTTAAGCGAGTTTTACCCCGTTTTGCAACTTTTCTTCCCACAGTTGTTAAATTAATAACCCGGTTGTTAAGTGAATTTGGCTTCCCCCTTGATTTTGATTGTCAGGAGCTCACAAAGGGGATCTGGGGATACTGCAACCATCATAGGATTTAGGATTTAGGATTTTATTAGAATTTATAGGCCGCCCTTTTCCCTGAGGGGACTCAGGGCGGCTTACATAAAATAAGGAAGGGAGGGTACAGACAATAGACGCAAAACAATACATAAGAGTAAAATAGTACACAACATTCATTCATCATTCAGGTGGGGACAGATTATCTTTATCCCCAGGCCTGACGGGATAGCCAGGTCTTAAGGGCTGTGCGGAAGGTCTGGACGGTGGTGAGGGTACGAATCTCCATGGGGAGATCGTTCCAAAGGGTCGGAGCTACTACTGAAAAGGCTCTCCTCCGTGTGGTTGCCAGTCGGCACTGACTGGCAGATGGAACTTGGAGGAGGCCTAATCTATGCGATCTAATTGGCCGCAGGGAGGTGATTGGCAGGAGGCGGTCTCTCAAGTATGCAGATCCACTACCATGGAGGGCTTTATGAGTGACAAGTAGCACCTTGAAGCGCACCCGGAGATCAACAGTTAGCCAGCGCAGCTCGCGGAGGATAGGTGTTATGTGGGCGAACCGAGGTGCACCCACAATCACTCGCACGGCCGCGTTCTGGACTAGCTGAAGTCGCCGGATGCTCTTCAAGGGCAGCCCCATGTAGAGCACATAAATATGAACCCATTGCCAAGCATCCGAATTTTGGTTATGTGACCACCAGGATGCTGCAAATGGTCGTAAGTGTGAAAAATGGTCATTAGTCTCTTTTTTGCAGCGATGTTGTAAGTCGAGGGCTACCGGTATATATCTTCAGCCTTTACTTTCATTTTTTTTATTCGAAGAGCTTATATAATTTGTCTTCTGCTTTTCGGTTACAGGGGAAGAGACCGGATCAAGTAGCTCAGCCCACGCTTGTTAAAAGCCTGACACCAATTATTACAGAAATGGCTCTGCTCCTGAATTTGCCCATACAGCACGTTCAACAGCCGATCAAGGTGCCAAGAGTCTGTAACATTTTCCACGTGCCACTGAGAAAGCACGTCTTTTCACATTTACATGCATAGTATGGAAATATCGCTGTGCGTTTTAAGGGCATCTGGCAAGTCTAGAATCAGAGCGCTATTATAATAGAAATGTGAAACTTCATGACATATTACGAATTGTTAGATCGAATGCCAAAGAAAAAAGGGAGGGGAGGAAAAAAAAATATCAAAAGAATTAGTGTTGTACCAACCAATTAAGAATTACGGGATGCGATGTTTCAGTGCCTAATGCAACTTGTTCACACAATGCAGAGCCACTCTTAATACGTGATCATGAGTTAGCTGAGGGTGCCTTAATACCTGATGAGTTGCAATACGCACTGGGCATGCCTTTTACGGCCCCTGGCTACTTGTTGCGTAAGCCGAGATGAAGCCATATTTATTGCAGAAGAAATAACAGGCTGTTTGGTTAGGGGGGTAACAAAGCTCTGGGACATATTCTGAGCGGCGTAAACACCTGCCACTGAAATTTCAGCCTGTGTATTTATTCCTTTCCCATCGAAATCAAAAGAAAACGCCAACTTTGTAATTGTTATTTTCTCATTGCCAAACTGCCGGTATGAAATGAGCAGCATTTTCAACTATTAATATATTAAGGGATATCATTGTCAAGAGCTCTGTTTCCTACTGCGGCCAATTTTTTACACAGTTGGCCCTTCAATTTCTTTTTTTTTCCTTTTTTTAAATTTTAAAAAGTTTTTTTATTAGATAAACATTAAAAACATTGGACACAGTGCAACATTTCTGGAATGAACCTTCCCATATAGTGATTAAATCTTAACAACAATTACATTTTATATCCATTACATAGATGTGTATACTCAGTCAGATTACCTGTCCATTGATCCTTTCTTTTATATAATTACTAATCATACAAATACATATCCAATTCTTACCTATCACACATTCTTAGTACCATATTAACCAACTCTTAACTTCTCTGTGTTTTTCTGTCCTGGTCTTTTCCCCTCATTTATAACCATCCGTACCATTTGTCCCAGATTTCGTGATATTCCATCTCACTCTTGCCTTTGAGCTCTAGAGTCAGTCAGTCGATCTCTGCGCACGTCAGTAGTGGGATTCAGCCAGTTCGCACCTATTCGGGAGAACCGGTTGGTAACTTTCTAAGCAGTTCAGAGAACCGGTTGTTGGAAGAAATCTTTTGTTTCCGTCCACTTTCCAGGGCTAATCCTGTAAGGAAGGCAGGAAGGAAACATTCTGAGGCTGTTTCTAGCCTAATCTTTATTGCCCTGCTTACAGAAACTGCTTCTCCAGTTAACCCTTATTACCATTGTAACAGCTAAGGCGAAGTGCCCATCGACCTGAGTGACATTGACTTGGCCACACCCACATGATCACATGACCACCGAGCCCCGCCTACCCAGCTGGTCATTAGGGCAGAGAACTGGTTGGTAAATTATTTGAATCCCACCACTGGCGCACGTCAGTATCTTATTTAGGCACTTCAATTTCATCAATACCAATTCTGACAACCGGTGCCAACTGTGGTCATTTCCCATATTTAGCATCCTGATGCTCTTGTGCCTCTTTGAAGCAACCCACTGTTCCTCCATATCTTACATCAAAAGCCTTATTTTATATACAATGAACATCACAACTTTTTGACAAAAGATTATGTTGGAATTGGTGCTACCACTACCAAAAAAAGCCAATGCAGTCCTAGGCTGCATTAGCAGAGGGATAGAATCAAGATCACATGAAGTGTTAATGCCACTTTACAATGGGTGGATAAAACTAAAACTTGAAATATTACATCCAGTTTTGGTTGCCATAATATAAAAAAAAGACGTTGAGATGCTCGAACAGGACTGTAAAACTCACAAGCCAGATGCAACATGCACTGGCCACGCCCGCACCCAGTTTAGTGAAGGGGAGAAAAGTCCTAATATGTCACATGACACTGCCGTGATGCCGTGAGTTTGACTCCCCTGCTCTAGAAAGAGTGCAGAGAAGAGCAACACAGATGATTAGAGGACTGGTGGCTAAGACATATGAAGAACGGTTGCAGGAATTGTATATGTTTAGTTTAATGAAAAGAAGAACTATGGGTGATAGCAATAGCAATAGCAGTTAGACTTATATACCACTTCATAGGACTTTCAGCCCTCTCTAAGCGGTTTACAGAGTCAGCATATCGCCCCCACAGTCTGGGTCCTCATTTCACCCACCTCGGAAGGATGGAAGGCTGAGTCAACCTTGAGCCGGTGAGATTTGAACTGCCAAACTGCAGCTAGCAGTCAGCTGAAGTGGCCTGCAGTACTGCACTCTAACCACTGCGCCACCTCGGCATCCTGATGATGATATGATAGCAGTGTTCCAATATCAAACAGCTTGCCACAAAAAGGAGGTCAGCCTATTCTCCAAAGCACCCCAAGGCAGGTCAAGAAGCAATGGATGGAAATTAATCAAGGAGAGAAGCAACCTAGAACTAAGGAGAATTTTCCTGATAATTAGAATAATTAATCAGTGGAATGACTTGCCTCGAGAAGTTGTGGGTATTCCAACACTGGAACTTTTTAAAAAGAGATTGGATAACTATTTGTCTGAAATAATATTCCAACTCTGTTATTCTGTTATATATAGTATAACATTCAATACTGACTTAGTGGCTCTAGTGAGGATAATTCTGGATATACTGTAGATCTGCCATTCTATATTGGCCATCTGCCTTATTTTGTTTTCTTTTTTTGGTCCTGTGGCTCCAGGGAGAAGAAGCATCAAGAGAAACTTGTAGAAAGTTTGTTTGATGGGGTTTGGAAATGGGTTGGAAGTCAACGTACTTGGGGTTCTTTCTAGGCCCCACGGTTTCTCTGAACTTTGGAAGAATACAGCTGTGGTACAATGAATGCCATCAATTTAAGCACTGCAAGATAAACACTTCATGAACTCAAGAAACCTCAACCTATACTTTGGTGTACCATACATGGTGGTCATCTTGTTACTAAGCAAAACCTTCTGTTTGTTTTCTGCCTGCATCACAAGAGTAGAAATCAGAAGACGGAAAGAGAGTGTAATCAAAGAGGAAAACCTTGGCAAAAGAAAAGTAGAGGAATGTGTGAGAGAAAACATGGAGAAGTATCTTCATTTTCATCCTTACTTGAAACGGCTGAGGTTTTGAAGATGAGTTATCTGGTACTATCCATAAATGCTTAAGGCAAGAATTCAAGGGTATTAGAGATCACAAAATGAAGAGTGATTTCCAAACCAAGTAGGATTTACTCTATGCCAGATAGTATTCCCTTTCTTCCCCAATTCCTTTTACACCCCAACACAGACAGGGCCGAATACATAATCTGTGGTGTTCATTCTCTTGAATGGACATTTTTTTTTCCCCCTATAGAGAAATGTTTGTCTCTAAAAGAAGAATTTGGTGGAAAGCTAAGCTTGCTCCTTCACAAAGGACTCTGCTTTGGAAATATAGGAAATTATATCCTCCTTTGAAATATTTGAACAGGAGCGTTCTTTGATATAATTAAATGACAGCTGGTAGGGAAAAAATGTACCGTAGTTTCTTTGCCTGGAACTATTTTGAAGCACTTGTCTCTTTTTCAACTGAGAGCATACACCTTTTCTTTTCATCTGTTCTCATAAAATATAAAAGGAAAGTACAGTGTATGGAAATGATCTAAAATGCAGAACAGAAATATAAATACATACACAAACACACACACACACACACACACACACACATTTTGAGGTTAAAAAACAGCACTACCTTTTAAATGGCTTCAGCATTCATATATCAATTGTTTAAACCAGTGTTTCTCAACCTTGGCCACTTGAAGATGTCTGGACTTCAACTCCCAGAATCCCCCAGCCAGCATTCGCTGGCTGGGGAATTCTGGGAGTTGAAGTCCAGACATCTTCAAGTGGCCAAGGTTGAGAAACCCTAGTTTAAACCACCTTTTGGAGACCTGAAGAATATTTGTAGAAGAATAGTAAGCTCTTCCTACAGGTAGTCCTACACTTTGCTTTGTACTTAATGGGAATAACTACAAGTAGCCTTACTCATGGCCACAGCTGAGCCCAAAATTTCTGTTGCTAATTGAAACTTTCGTTAAGTGAATTTTGCCCCATTTTATGACCTTTTTTTGCCGCAGTTGTTAAGTAAATCACTGCAGTTGCTGAGTTAGTAACAGGGTTGTTAAGTGAATCGGGCCTCCTTTGCTTGTCAGAAAGTTGCAAAAGTTGGTGACATGACCTCAGGGCACTGAAACAGTCATAAATATGAGTCAGTTGTCAGGTGTTCAAATTTTGACCACGGGACCATGGGAATGCTGCAATAGTTGTAAGTATGAAAAACGGTTGCAGGTTGCTTTTTTTTTTAGTACTGTTGTAACTTTGAAACAGTTAAATGAACTGTTGTAAATCGAGGACTACCTGTATTAGATTAGGATTTTCAGAGCTATGGTGTGGCAGTGCTTTAAAACAATCCAATTCCAGCATACTCTTGAATTATACAGATACTTCAGCACTCTTGAATAGAGCTATAATGGAGCAAGGTTAGTAGATATGGTAAAATAGATAATACTGAATCTGAAAAATCAGGACCAGGTGAAGGACAGATCATCGCTGGGAAAAAAACTACCTGTTAACAACTCACACTGTCTCAATGGCACATAATCACTCCACTTTGTGTATACACTTAAAAATTTTAGAACCTCTTCTGTTTTGTGGGAGTGGCTTGTCAACCATGTAACCAGGTGGGAGTAGCTTGCCAGCCATGTGACTGGGTGGGAGTGGCCAATTTGTAAAATGTGGTGAAACTCACTTAACAACGCTCTTGCTTAGCAATCCAAATGTTGGCTCAGAAACTCTGGCATTTGAAGCACGCAAGTCTTAAAGCTGTCAAGTTACAAGACCCTTGCACCCCTAACCCTTTTGAAAAAAAAAACCCTAGGGGTGTTCAAACTTGACAGCTTTAAGACTTGCGGACTTCAACTCCCAGAATTCCTCCTCTCGCTTTTCATCTTGACGATGTGCAGACGGGTGGTGGGAGGGAGCTGGAACCGGTTCTAAATGGCACTGTAGATTCGTGGAACTTCTTCTATAGAAGAGGTTAGAACTGGCAAAACAACAATTATAAGGTTTATGTGTCTCAAAGTGGCTGCTTTTCTATGGGCAGGCCAGGTTTGTTGCAAGGCAGTGTGTTTCACCCTCCTTATTTAGGTAATTCTGAGGTGGTTGATGGTTCTGTGAGTGCCTGTCCTTTATAATTTTCCACATTGCCTTGATGGTTTTTATTCCAGTGACTTTGTCTTTCCTGTTCTTAGGCTTAGGGAAAAAAAACTGGTTTCATTGGCAGTCTTTTTTTTTGGGGGGGGGGGATTTTTTATTTTTTTGGTGTTTTCCTAGCACTGTCATAGTTTGTGGGTGTGGGTGGGTGTGTAATGTCCCACAGTTATCTATGCATTAATAATGATCTAGTAATATTAATAATATCTAGTAATTAGTAATATCTAGTAATAACATCGTCTTGGCCACTCCCACCAGATCACATGGGTGGCAGGCCACTCCCATCTGGTCACATGGGTGGCAAGCCACTCCCATCCGGTCACATGGGCAGCAAGCCACTCCCACAAAGGAGGCCACACCCACAGAGTAGGTTCGAACAATTTTTGAAACTCACCCCTGCTACCTACCTACCTACCTACCTACCTACCTACCTACCTACCTACCTACCTACCTACCTACCTATCTATCATCTATCTATCTATCTATCTATCATCTATCTATCTATCTATCTATCTATCTATCTATCTATCTATCTATCTATCTATCATCTATCTATCTATCTACCTACCTACCTACCTACCTACCTACCTACCTACCTACCTACCTACCTACCTACCTACCTATCTATCTATCTATCTATCTATCTATCTATCTATCTATCTATCTATCTATCTAATCAAAGGAGTGGCCAAGAATCAACACTGACTTGAAGAGACCAATATACAGCATATGTATATTAGTGCCTTCAAGCCAATGTTGTCTCTTGGCCACTGCCTTGAGTAGTCCCTGCAATTTTCCTAGCAAGGTTTTTCAGAGTAGTTTTCTCTTGCCTGCTTTCTAGGGCTGAGAGAAATTGGCTGGCCCAAGGTCACCGGTTGATTTTGTGCCTAGGGCAGGACTAAAACTCAAGGTCTCCCTTATTTCTAGCCTGTGGCCTTAACCACTACACCAAACTGGCTTTTTTTTCTCAGGCTAAACCTGTCTACATGTAATTTCACCTGTCACATTCTAAAACTCCATGTCAAGACTGGAATATGGCATATATAATTTGAGCAAATTTGAGATCTTTCTGAAGTAACAGCACAATGTAGGTAGATATGTGACAGCCAGTGGTGGGATTCAGCCGGTTCGCACCTATTTGGGAGAACCGGTTTGGTAACTTTCCAGGCAGTTCGGAGAACGGGTTGTTGGAAGAAATCTCCTTTTGTTTTTCCCCACTTTACAGGGCTAATCCTGTAAGGAAGGCAGGAAGGAAACATTCTGGTGTTGTTTCTAGCCTCATCTTTGTTGACCTGCTTACAGAAACTGTCTCTCTGGTTAACCCTTATGACATTGTAACAGCTAAGGCGAAGCGCCCATCGACCTGAGTGACGTTGAGTTGACCACACCCACCCAGTCACGTGACCACTGAGCCCCGCCTACCCAGCTGGCCATTAGGTCAGAGAACCGGTTGTTAAATTATTTGAATCTCACCACTGGTGACAGCAATTGCAAATACCTCTCAGGGGAAATCCAACCTAAGCAACTACGCCTCCAAACCCATGGAATGGAAGCAGTGAAACAAAAAGATTATTGCAGCATAGATCAGTGTTTCCTCAATGGGGAAAAAAATCCTGTTAGCTATCCTGTATTTAATTAGATAAAAGACCTTAAACATTTGAAGTGGAAAGTTATTTCATGTGCTTCTTAACATACTAGTGAAACTTTGTCTTCAGAGTAACAAAACATTCAGAATGTTTAAACTGATATGACAAAGGTTATGGGGGGAAAACAGATGTTTTATGGATATTTCTGAGCATTCTTCACACTTTAAAAAAATCCATAGATGATGGCATTATCCATCAGTATCATGACATCCATATCAGTGTCATGAAAGGCCAACCTGTGTGTGATATTTACATTTCTTTTCTTTCTAACAAATTTTTTATTTTCAAACAAACACAAACACACAAAACATATAACATAAAAACCTCTCCAACTGCATACAGTGTGTCGATTGGTTACAAGGTCTTTCTGCATCCTTTCCATAGTCATCACTTGAGCTTTATCAAAAATCACATATTGTCAATCAAATATCTTTGTATAAATTATTATTATACTTCATTTGTTTGATTATCACTATTGTTTCTCCATTTTAAACAAGATATTCTAAATATGTATCCATTCATATTATAATGATTCATTATATCATCTTCAATATATCCAATAATAAAGAATTTTTATATATCCTATTCTAAGTCATTCTATTATTTTAGCATTGATAACATTCTCTAATAATTTTCAATTCCATGTTGTTTCCATTATTAGTATCATCAATTAAATATATATGTATACAAATTGTTATAATTGTTAAACATCCATTAAGCATAGCTATTATTACATCCTATTTATATGAAACATTAAATTTGAAGTAAATTTATATTATGGCATTTCATTACATCATCCTGAAATCATCCAATGATATTACATCTTTATATTCTATTCTATATAGAATTATTTATCTTTTATAAAAAGGTTTTTCAACATCATCTCCATCATCCTCACTTACAGTTTGTATAAAATTTCATATTGTCAATCTAGTATATATAAATGCTTCATTATTGATCATTTATTTGACTATATATTATTACTTTGTCTTATACATAGTACTCAAAATTTAACTACATTTAACTAAATTTTATTGTGACATTTCATTTCATCATCCTGTATCCTTCCAAAAATAGTGCAGTCCAATATCTCTTACCATTTGTAGAATCTGTATTTTAAGTGTTTTCTTGATAAATCTTATGTGGACTTCTTTTGACAACTTGTTATTCATTGCATATCTTACAAAGATTCGAAACCCTCTATCTGTTCCTTTCATTAGCTTGACTTTTGTTATCGCTGATGCTTCTGCCAAAATTACTCTCATTGTTTCTGCCAAATTTTCTCCCCTTTCTTCATCTATATTTTGACATCTGAGATAGAGTTCCAGTTCATCGATCTCTCCTTTCTGTATTTCGCACTTATTATTTCCCTCCACTCTCGATTTGCTGTCAGTGTCAACAATTTTCTTATCACTTTCATATGTCTCTGTGTTTTTTTGAACTCTGTCCTCAAATTACATCGTTTTTTATAAGTATTCTCAACTCTTCCCTCCATACGTTCTGTATTTTGATCTATAATTTCAAGTGTCTTTTCAATTCTCTCTGAGATTATTAAGACTTTTTGAATTTCTAGCATAATTCTTTGCAATGTTAGTCCCTTTTCTTCTTCATATTGGGCCATTTTTCCAGGTTATAAACACTGCCACTAAAACATCCAAGGCTTTTGCTAGGTTTCAAACAAATTCAGTAAAGTTTTTCAGGTCAAAGCTTTCTCTTTCCTTCAAAGAAACATCTGTATAAACAAGACATTTTCTACTGATCCTTTCAGTAAACAAAGCCAATAGCTTTGTATTATCATATGTTGCCAAGCCTCTAGCCTCTAGATGGCAGTGTTACATCCTTTCCGTCTGTTTTTGCCTCTCTTTCTAAGCTCCAAACTCCAGAAAAGAAGAAAAAAAATGCTTAAAGATTACGATATGGCCGAGCCTTGCGAGGAAAGAAACTTTTAATACACAAATACAAAAAATGGAAAAAGTATAGAGGAAGAAGGGAAAAAAGACCAGTCCATTTTAAAAGTAAGAGGCATTTGTAAAAAGTCCATCCATAGAAAACAAACAAAATTAAAGTTAAAAAAAACCACAATAGTTTTAATTCTCCGCTTGCTTCCCTCTGTCTTCAATTTTATTTTAACTCTAAGTCTTTTGGGTTTTCTCTTCTTTGATAATTTCGACACCATTTCGACACACTGTCTCTCTTATTCTGCTTCCATTTCAGGAGTCTGTCCCAACCTTCTGCAGCCATTTTGGCTACTTCTCTTGTAGCTGGCAAAAAGAGCTTTTCCTTGGATCGATCAGAAGCTTTGTGATGCCCCTGAGATCAGCAGGACATGCCCTTCTCTATCACCATTCCTTCAGAATGGTTTAGATCCAAAAGGATCGTCCAGCAACGGAGATATCGACAGCAATCCTGGAGCCCCAAGATTGCATGTTGTGTCATAGCGACGTCAGGTCCCACCTCTCTCTACATTTCTTTTCTTGACAATGAGGAGGGGAGATTAAAATGCCAATGGGTTGCTACAATTTTTAAGGCTAAAATATTTAATATTTTAAGTGGGATTAAAATATTGTAATAAGATTAAAGTGTTACACAGCTGCATACACTTGGAAATTAGGATGCTGAACCTGTTGGATCTCTTGGAAAAATCTTTTGAAGTTGTTCTTGCTGTTACTGTTGCTGCTATCCCCATCCAATAAATCAGATTCAGACTACATATTTTTATATGCAGTTCTAAAGTTCCGAATTGGCACTAGGAATAAATAGAGCAGCATCAATCTTGGGCTATGGGTATAAATGTATTTTTTATTTTTTTATTTTATTGAAAATTTTAGAAAAAAAAAACTTTTTCAAATGTTTACCTCCCCCCGCCCTCCCCCCCGAACCCCCCTCCAACTCCCCCCCCCCGACTTCCCAGAACCAATACAGGGTATAAATCTTTAACAAAGATGTTCTAAAATAAACTTAAAGAAAGTTAGTATCATCTTTCAATTAAGCTTTAACTCCTTTTTGCTAGGCTAACTCTAAACAGATTATATCATTCCTTGTTTCTTCAGTCATAAACTCTCTGGAATTTCTTAGTCCCATATTTATTTTGAGTATAGTCAATCCATCTTCTCCACTCCAGTTTATATCTCTCATTTGAGTGATCCTTGTGATATGCTGATATTTTAGCCATCTCTGCTAGGTTTGTTACTTTTAATGTCCATTCTTGAATAGTAGGCAAATCTTCCTTCTTCCAGTATTGCACCACCAACAGTCTTGCTGTTATTAAATACAAAATCAAATTAGTCTCTATAACTGTACAATCGGTGGCCCATATGGGGATCGAACCCGCGACCTTGGCGTTATCAGCATAACGTATTAATGTTAATCTCACTTGCCCCACTCCACAAATCTACTTGCATTCAAACACACTTTCTTTCATTTTATTTTCTTCCCAAAAGACCTTTTAGTGCCTTTCTGCTTTATAACCTGGCAGATAGTGTGGGAAATCAGGTGAATCAGCCAAGGATGGAGATATTTAAGTTATAGCCTGGGGTATAGGACTGTCTTGTATATACCTGCTATTCACTATTCATAAACAAGACTTGACCAAAATTATGCTACAGCCTGCCTTTAGCACAATGTACTTTCTGCTGACTTTTAAGTAGTATCTCTAAATTCAAGTAAAGAAAAAGTCTCATTAATAAAAAACTTGTTCATGTCTGAATCAAGATTATGGCCACTTTCCTCAGCTGGGACATTCTCCAGATTTATGAATTTCATCCCCTAGGAATTGGAAAACCAAGTATAAGGTTTCTTCTTGAGTAAGGGTTGGAACTAGAAAAACTTGCAATCTCTTCCAGCTCTGTTATTCTGTTATTCCTAATCCTTCAGAAAGCATTGCCATGGATCAGTTCCATTAACCGAAGTACAGAAAATATAAAAGCCTCTCTTGCAGGGGGAAATGTTGGAAGATTGGCATTTTGAATCATGTAGAACAGTGGTTTCCAAACTCCCAAGCTCTGCTGGCTGGAGAATTCTGGGAGTTGAAGTCCACAAGTCTTAAAGTTGCCAAGTTTGGGAACCACTGATGTAGGAAACAACAACAACGGAACAGAACTCCCAGACGAGAGTTCACTAAAATTAAAGGAATTCTTCCTGGAAGTGAATTCTTTCCATGAAAAGTTGGAAGTTTTTCATTGGTCAATAAATCATTAAATTCAGTGTAAGTGAAGTGTGAGAATCTTATCTGAATTATACCATTATATACTGCACACTGAAGACACGAAAACATATCATTATGCTTGCTGATGCTTTCTAGTGCAATCTAGCTATAGGAGGTAGACCAGTCAGTTGGACATTTTTTGGGGGAAAGTATTTGTCTTGTCCACAGAGCTGAATATTTTCTTTTCTCATTGTCACTGAGTGTAACCAGAGTTTTGTATGGGTGGATAAATAACATTCACACTATCAACAAAGTAACCCAACAGATGAAGTAGACTGGACTACTGCAATGTGCTCTACATGGGGCAGCCCTTGAAGAGCATTCGGAGACTTCAGCTTGTCCAGAATGCAGCCGCACGAGCGATCGTGGGTGCACCTCGGTTCACCCACGTAACACCTATCCTCCGCGAGCTGCACTGGCTGCCTATTGGTCTTCGGATACACTTCAAGGCGCTAGTCGTCACTTATAAAGCCCTTCATGGTATTGGACCTGGGTACTTGAGAGACCGCCTGCTGCCAATTACCTCCAATAGACCGATCAGATCCCACAGATTAGGCCTCCTCCGAATTCCATCCGCCGGCCAATGCCGACTGGCGACTACCCAGAGGAGAGCCTTCTCTGTGGCTGCTCCGACCCTCTGGAACGAGCTCCCCGTGGGGATTCGAACCCTCACCACCCTCCAGGCCTTCTGCAAAGCCCTTAAAACCTGGCTGTTCCGACAGGCCTGGAGCTAAAGAGTTTTCCCCCCCTTCTCGAATGGTATGGTTGTTGTGTGTTTTTAAATTTTGTATTGTTATGTCTTGTCTTTTTATTCCCCTGTCTGTACCCCCTTCCCTGATTGAATTGTGAGCCACCCTGAGTCCCCTTCGGGGAAAAGGGCGGCATATAAATGTAATAAATCCAATCCAAGTGCAAGTAACTGACCCTTTAGATTCATATCTAATTGTGCAAATATAAGGTGTCATAACTACCGTGTTTCCCCGAAAATAAGACAGGGTCTTATTTTCTTTTGACCCCCCCCAAAAAGTAAGCACTTGGCCTTATTTTTGGGTAGGTATTATTATTATTGAGGTGCAGGAGGTGGCGAGCATGGTCACCTCATGGCTGCTGCTGTGTTGCATGTCGCTGGGCATGCCACTCTTTTTTCAGCGGCCATTAGTGTGACAGAAGGGGCACGGTGGCTAAGGTTGTGGCCATTAGGCAAGGGCATGTGGAGTGCATGGGGCACGTTCCCCCTCCCTTTCCCCCCCTCCGGCCTTGCCTTCTCACCTCGTGTTGTTTGCGCAGCAAGCAACCAGAGGAACTGACGGGAACTGGCTGCACATGTGGTTAAATTTTTTGGGGAAGGCTTAATTTCAAGGGAGGGCTTATTTTAGCACATGTGCTCAAAAGCCTGATTGGGCTTATTATCTGGGGAGGTCTTATTTTTGGGGAAACAGGGTATTATACTATATTACATTTCCTGTAATTGGGAAACCATCTTTCATATTGTCTATGGATATTCTCAGTCATCCAGGTCATGGTTGTCCCAAAGGTGCTTTTTCTAAAGGTAACTGGATTTTCTTGACTTTCCTAGAAGACGTTTCACTTCTCATCAAAGAAGCTTCTTCACGTCTGTCTTTCGTATTGCTGTGTAGGAATTTCAATCAATCGATCAGAATGGAGCTGGAAGGGACCTTGGAGATCTTCTAGTCCAACCCCCTGCTCAAGCAGGGGACCCTAAACCATTTCAGACAAGTGGCTGTCCACTCTCTTCTTAAAAACCTCCAGTGTAACACCCACAACTTCTGATGGCAAGCTGTTCCATTGGTTAATTATTCTCACTGTCAGGAAGTTTCTCCTTAATTCCAAGTTGCTTCTCTCCTTGATTAGTTTCCAAACTAATCCAAACCTTCAGGACGTATTTACAGGCATCAATAAATAGAAGCCATGTTTGAGTACAATTGTCCATAGATGATCTATATTAATCAATTCTGCAAATGATTTACTTGGAGCCATATGCTTGCTTTTCTGATGCTGAACAATAAGTCTTTTATTCTAAGTCCATTTACTTTGCCCACAACCCAGAATACTAAATCTCAAAGTTGAGGTAACACATGTAATTGCTTTTTACTAAATTGGAACGACGGGTTTAAATAAAACATTAATTCCACTGCAGCTCCAACAAGAGAAATACAATGAGGTTATTTCTAAAACATTATTTCTTGTTGAACATGATATAATCTAAAAATATATTTAAATTTGAGCACTTTTTAAAGATTTCTTTTTTTATCAGTTAAGTAAAGCTTGCCAGAGATTCATCATGGATCCTTTGATTTTGCCAATGACATACTATGAAGCTTATATAATGGTTCCTTTAAAAGATGGCAAGGATCTCTGAATTGTGGTTTATTGTTTTGTCATCCAAATGTTTTGTTAAATGCTGATGCCAAATTAATAACAGCTATTTTTGCATTATAAGGAGTACTACTTCAGTAATACAGGTAAATCCTCAGATTACAACAGTAATTGGGAGCAGAATAGCTATCACTACATCATACAGCATGTCACATGAACACATGATGGCATGTTCTAATAGTGCCAGTTGGTGTTGTTAAACAAGGACCATGCATGTGGTTAAGTGAGGACTTCACATGACTGTGAACTTCCAACATCCTGATAGCTTCCTCATTGACTTTCTTGTAGGAAGCCAGTAGAGGTCATCAGAAATCACAATTATGTGACCTCAGGCAGGCCACAGGGGCTGGATCTCTGAGGAGGGTTGTCAATCAGCTTACAATTCAGCTCCATCACAAATATGAACCAAGGTTGTAATCTAAGGACCACTTGTGAAACCGACATCAATTGATTTTATGAAACCTGTGATATCATTGGATTGTTGGTGAATGTTGCTGGTTTCTTTACAGTCAGTTGTAGATCCTAAGCTATCCACATTTCAGTAGATTAACTATTAAATTCTAAATCACTTGCAAACTGCTAGTGATAGTCAAAGAGCCCAGTAAAAAAATGGGACTAAAATTAAATACAGAACCATGTAATGACAACAAGCCCTGCAACCAACCTTTCAAGAGCTGAGGTGGCGCAGTGGTTAAATGCAGCACTGCAGGCTACTTCAGCTGACTGCAGTTCTGCAGTTCGGCTGTTCAAATCTCACCGGCTCAGGGTTGACTCAGCCTTCCATCCTTCCGAGGTGGGTAAAATGAGGACCCGGATTGTTGTTGGGGGCAATATGCTGACTCTGTAAAACTGCTTAGAGAGGACTGACATTCTTTGAACCATTAACATTAAATGCAAATGAACTATTTTATGAAAGACTAAACTAATTCCGATGGGGAGAAGAAGCTGTGGGTTGCTCAAAATTTGAAAACGGGCTGCAATTGGCCCCCGGGCCGGACTTTGGACATGCCTGAGTTAGACATTCTACTCCCCCTCCCCACTTGAAAGGAACTCTGTTCCAACTGCCAGGTGCCTTATATTAACACACTCTGATGCTAAGGAGTTATACATTCTACATTAAGTTTCAAGCTTGAAGTATCAAGCCCGCTCACATAGTTTTGTAGCGAAACACAGGTATCCAGCTAATCTTTCAATAAATTTAGAGATACCGGTAGTACTTTAGAGCTAGGATATACTTCTTCATAAGGACCTTCATGAGGACCCAGATTGTTGGGGGCAATATGCTGACTCTCTGTAAACCGCTTAGAGAGGGCTGAAAGCCCTATGAAGCGGTATATAAGTCTACTGCTATTGCTATTGCTATTCATAAAACTGATAATCCATCTCTCCCCCACATGCCTTTTCAGCTCAAGAAACTAAGAAGGGTCCCTTCTGATGTATTTGCTACACAATCATTGTTTCTTCAGGATAAACTGCCTCTTATCTGACCGTGTCTAGTCATGTGGCTCTTCCTCCTGTCTCCCAAGGTCATTCCCATATATGATTACAGAATGTCGTCATTTGGACTTCAGGTGTCGGGAAACAGGGTGAACCAAATGTTCCCGTGTTATGAAAAGAACTTTCCACCTAAAAATCCATGCAACTGCAACACCAAAAATGACAGAAAGAAGCTTTGTGATCTCAGTTGGACTTCAACCACGATGGGAGGAAATTGGCACAACTGCCTGAGATCAAGGTAATGGATATATGTAGAGGGATACACTGTGAGATCATGACATAAACCATGATCCTATCCCCTGTGTAGAAAAGTTGTATTTAATAAGCCATTAGACTTTCTGAAGAATAGCATTCGATAGTACCATTGCAAGGAATATATAGGCATTCTTAATACCTATGAACAAAAACAGTTATATAAGAAAATGAAGCTCTTTTCACTATTGCTAGTAATTAGAATGGTGATTAAGATATTACGCGTCATGGCATATAATAGTTAACAGCTGTACATAGGTTTCTTCAGGCCAGGGGTGGGTTTCAACCGGTTCGCGCCGGTCCCTGCGAACCGGTTGGTCGGCGAACCCAGAAGTAAGTAACTTCCGGGAACGGCGAAGGGCCCACCCGCCCGCCCACGTTCCTTACCCAGTTTTGACGAGTTCTGCGCTTCCACGCATGCGCAGACGCATATAGCGCCTGCACAATCCTCCAGGAGCAGCTGGAGCATCGCACAGACGCTAGTACGCATGCGTGCACTGCGCGCGTGCACGAGGACGCCGCCCGCCCCGTTCCAACCGAACCGGTTGGAACGGGGCAAGAAACCCACCCCTGCTTCAGGCCCAAAAGTATCACTTACACAATTTCATCAGTTTATTCGTTTTAAGGCCTTGTTCAATTAATTGGTTATAGCTTAACTTCTAAATTTAAACAGTTAATCTGCTCTGTGTTAGTTGCTTTTTTCCAGCTAATTCTTCTACAGCTACATTAGGTGGGAAGTGAAATGGATTCCCAATGTAGAGATAGAAGTAATTACAAATATAAATGCACTCTAGCAATTTGGAATAGATGAACTAGTTTAAATTTCAGTCTCATCCTGACTGATGCCTGGAGGACAAGCAATTCATTAAGTAAAGATTATACATGTAACTTGTTTAAACAGAGAAATCTACTCAAAGATAGATAACATTCTAATATCAATTCATATTTTAATGAATTAAAATTACAACAGTAATACCTTATGCCCAAGTCCTACAAGATATCTAATCAATTCCTTCCTTTCCTCATACTTTAATTTTATGTATTGATTTTCTAACAATGTTTTTGTAATGACGCCATTTCAAATGGAAACTGAAGGCTTATTGTCAGGAAAAGCTTGTATTAACTATAACATTTTGAAGGAAAAAAATCAACATATTTTTAAATGAACCCTGTACTATATGAGAAACCATTACAACTATTTTTTGGTATTTGAAGTTTATTTATATGCCGCCCTTTTCCCTGGGGGGACTCAGGGAGGCTTACAACTCAAGAGGGAGGGGGGAAACAGACTTTTAACATATAAAACAATACATCATTAAAACACAACATTCATACCATTCGGGCGGGTTACAGTCTTTAGCCCCAGGCCTGACGGGATAGCCAGATTTTGAGGGCTGTGCGGAAGGTCTGGAGGGTGGTGAGGGTACGAATCTCCACAGGGAGATCGTTCCATAGGGTCGGAGCTGCCACCGAGAAGGCTCTCCTCCGCGTGGTTGCCAGTCGACATTGACCGGCAGATGGAACTCGGAGGAGGCCTAATCGGTGGGATCTAATTGGTCCTAATCTACAACTGCTATTAGAGATATTTTATAAGCTTGATAAATGATATTAAAAATGTAACAGGGATAAAAAATAATCAAAAAAATTAGGGTATAAATAATTTAAAAACTAACGCAACCTAGAAATGCTCAGGTTTTTCCACTTTAAAAGATCAATATTAAAAAACAGTTGCCATTTGAGAGTGAAGATACTAAGAAGAATTTTATTTATATAAAAATTGAAAATTATAATGTAATTTATATTATAAATTATTATTATTGGGCTGAGGTGGCGCAGTGGTTAGAGTGCAGTACTGCAGGCCACTTCAGCTGACTGTTAGCTGCAGTTCGGCGGTTCAAATCTCACCGGCTCAGGGTTGACTCAGCCTTCCATCCTTCCAAGGTGGGTGAAATGAGGACCCAGATTGTGGGAGCAATATGCTGACTCTGTAAACCGCTTAGAGAGGGCTGAAAGCCCTATGAAGCGGTATATAAGTCTAACTGCTATTGCTATTGCTAAATACATTGAGTTAACGTTCAACGTTACTAGCTTCTGCAGAAATAAAATATATAGGATTCAATCAATTCGCACCACTTCAGGAGAACCGGCTGTTAATTTTCTGAGCAGTTTGGTAAACTGGTTGTTGGAAAAAATCATTAGGTCAGGGAACTGGTTGTTAAATTATTTGAATCCCACCACTGTATATTACTAATATAATTGATAAAAATCAGGCTACTTAATCAAGTTAAACAAAATAATGTAGACATTAAAACGTTAATGAAATCAGAAACTACTTAGTAAATTCTAAGCTCACTACATCTATATATACTACTATCATTGTTAGGATCTTTTACTGTGTGCAATGATACATCATAGGCAGAGGTGGGTTCCTATCAGTTTGCACCTGTTCGGTAGAATCGGTTCGTCAAATCTACCGAACCAATAGGGAAGGAGTGAGAAATGCAAAATATCAGACCTAATCTAGAGCAAGACTTTTATTTCTGCAGCTGAGTGGCATTGGGGGCGGGGGGGGGGGGAGATAAAAGTGATACACTAGAGGTGGGTTCCTACCAGTTCGCACCTATTCGGTAGAACCGGTTCGTCAAATCTACCGAACCGGTTAGAAGAGGTTCCACCAGTGGACCCGGAAAGCAGGCCACACCTACAGAAGAGGTTCCAAACTTTTTTGAAACCCACCACTGGTCCTTGGATATGATTATTCCACACTATCATGCTCATATTTATAAAACTCAGTGCCTCTGTGAAAGGTAAGGATGACTACTGCATTTGTGGTGCAATCAGAACATTGTGTGTGTTGAGGTTGTTTTAACGCAAACCAAAGATGCCTTTTAAAAAAGAGGTTTACATCATATTCTTATGCATGCCAGTGCTGTGTGTGAGGTAATTTAAGGTGGTTCTGACAAGTGATGTCGGCATCTTCATATCCGGTCACATGGGTGGCAAGCCATTCCCATCCGGTCACATGGGCGGCAAACCACTCCCACAAAGGAGGCCACACCCACAGAGTAGGTTCGAACAATTTTTGAAACCCACCACTGATCATAGGGCACTTTTTGAACCAAGGTACCTCAAGAGTAATTTCCTGAATGTGTTGAAAATTCATTGTTGAGGATTAATAAAATCCTCCAGTTACTTAATACAATGTGTAGACCACTGTTTGCAATTGCCCTGGAGACTATTATTTATTCATTTCATTTATTTATATACTACCCAGCTCCAAAGGGCTCAGAGTATTTATACAAATAAACATTAAAAACATAAACAAAACAAACAAGCCAGTCCCTCTCCCTCTAAAAGTAACAGGAAAAAAAGGCCAATCATCTTTATAATACAACTAGCCAATAACCCAGTGTTGCCTGGGTATTTATTTATAGGGGGTAAATATCCGGACCAAACGTAATTTCTAATGTTAGATTTTTCACCTCACCAGAGGGAGCCCCCTTGTGGAGTACTGTGAAGCTGTTACCATGGCAACTCCACTGCGCTGCACAGTAGAAGCCACTTTATAGCAGTACTTTAGAAGTCATTTTAATGCACAACAGGCTGTATCTTAACAGAACAAACACCCTGAAGGGTTTTAGGGGTGTCTTACCCCCACAATATTTTTTTTCCAGAAAGCAAGTCATCTGTGTACCAAGTTTGGTTGAAATTGCTCAAGGCGTTCCAGAATTATGCTGGAACACACACAAACACACACACATACACACACAGCCATTTATATATATATCATTTATATATATAGATAGATTAGTTATGTGGCAAAAACATAGTACGGGTTGTCAATTTTCTTAATTTTAAGTGCTGATAGTGCTACTATATGAGCATTTGTATGTGTCAATGAATAGTTGTTTTTTTTCAGCCACTAATTGGTTTTCTTGAACCAACTGTTGAGTGGTAGATACAGATAGGATGCAGTAAATCACCTGTTGAATCTCTGCAGGTTGAAGTCCAAGAATCACTGGAATAGTAACTCGTACCCCCTTAATGAAACTTAGTGTCAAGTTCAGTTATTTCTCCACAAAATCTCCAAACCAGTATAGCTAAGATTACTGACATTTGAAAAATAGCAATAGCACTTGGTCTTATACAGTGTTTCACAATGCTTTTACAGCCCCCTCTAAGCGGTTTACAGAGTCCGCATCTTTCCCCCAACAATCTGCGTCCTCATTTTACTAACCTCACAAGGATGGAAGGTCTGAGTCAACCTTGAACCAGTCAGGATCGAACTGCCAAACTCCTGACCTGGTGATCAGCAGAATTAGCCTGCAATACTGTATTCTAATCACTGTGTCATCACCACAGCTCTTTTATATTATAACCTGCTTCGTTTAAGAGTAAGAGAATCCTAAATATATAAACGATACGTAAAACCTTTATACTGTGCCAGAAAAATAAATCTTGAAGATATTAAAAAAAAGCTTTGGAAAACATGGCTTGGCATTTGAACTTGATGAATCTTCTGGGCACTTTATGTGCTACACGTAACTGCTATTAAATCAGTATTATATCTGCTCAAATTACCATATAAACACTAGTACTTCCAAATTATGTTGTCAGTATTAAAACAAATTGGCACATCTATGATGGAAGCGTCCATCCTTTTGGTTGAAAGATTATTATTATTTTTTAAAGTGGAACTAATCCAAAAGTCCGCTATAATGAAACCTGCTTTTGGATTATGGTCCACATTTTCTGCAGCATCTATTTGGATACAACATAAAAAAATATTGTTAGCTGCCAAATTTGTTAGAGCAAAATGCCAGAAAATACATCTTTCATGGGAGCAGTGATATTTAAAAGAAGGAAGAATTAACCTCCTGAAAAACTGACAAAATAATCTAGAGGGGAAAAAAAAAACATTCCACAGCGGAAGTTTGATTGATTGGTTATGTGCCATCAACTTGTTTCCAACTTTTAGTAAACTCACAGAACTTCTCCATGAAAATGTACCCTAGCCTGTTTTTTCAGGTCTCCCAAAACTGTACCAGTCACCACTATAACTGAGTCCGCCCACCTTGCCCTTGGTCATCTTCTTTGAAGGATTGTAATTGCACAATTTCCCTCCGGAATCAGTGTATGGTGTGTGATGCAGCATATTCTGGGCAGAATAACATGAAGCCATGATAGCGGTATTGCAATATTTGGGGGGCTGCAGTGGTGGGTTGCTAACCCCGTTCCAACCGGTTCAGTTGGAACGGGGCCGGTGGCGTCCTCGTGCACGCGCGCAGTTCACGCATGCGTCTTAGCACCTGCGCGATGCTCCAGATGCTCGCGGAGAATCGCGCAGGTGCTGTATGTGCCATCCAGCTGCTCATGGAGAATCGTGCAGGCGCTGTATGTGCCATGCGCCTATGTGGAAGCGCAGAAGCCTTCAAAGACCGGTAAGGAGCGCAGGCGGGCGGGTGGGCCCTTCGCCGTTCCTGGAAGTTACTTACTTCCGGGTTCGCTGACCAACCGGTTCACGGGGACCACCGCGAACCAGTTGAAACCCACCCCTGGGGGCTGCCACAAAGAAGAGATGGTCAACCTATTTTCCAAAGCATCTGAAGGCTGAACAAGAAGCAATGGATGGGAAATTAAGCAAGGTGAAAGCCAACATAGCGGGGGGCTTTTGCCCAAGTTCGCCTGGTGCACCAATTGCAACCCTATTTGGATCGGGATGCGCTTCTAACGGTCACTCATGCCCTTGTCACCTTGAGGCTGGATTATTGTAACGCGCTCTACATGGGGCTACCTTGAAGAGCGTTCGGACACTGCAGTTAGTTCAGAATGTGGCCGCGCGGGTGATAATGGGTGTGCTGAGGTACACCCACGTTACACCTATCCTCCGTGAGCTGCACTGGCTGCCTATTGGTCTCCGGACTCAATTCAAGGTGTTGGTTATCACCTTTAAAGCCCTACATGGCTTAGGGCCAGGATACCTTCGAGACCGCCTGCTGACGCATACCTCCCAGCGACCAGTAAGCTCACATAGATTGGGCCTCCTTCGGGTGCCGTCGGCCATACAATGTCGGCTGGCGGGCCCTCGGAGGAGAGCCTTCTCAGTGGCTGCTCCGACTCTTTGGAACCAGCTCCCCCTGGAAATCTGGACCATACCCACTCTGATGGCCTTCAGGAAAGCCGTAAAAACTTGGCTGTTCCGGCAGGCCTGGGGCTGTTGACCTCACTGTTGAGGTCCGGCCCCGACTAGAATGAATTTATGATGGATGATCGTTGTTTTAAATTGTATTGTTTTTATGTTTTTTTTATATTCTGCTATAAGACGCCCGGAGTCCTTTGGGGTTGGGCAGCATATAAAAGTTTTAAATAAATAAATAAATTAAATAAATTAAGAAGAAATTTCCTGCCGGTAAGAACAATCATTCAGTGGAACGGCTTGCCTTCGGAGGTTGTGTGTGCTCCAACAATTGAGGTTTTCAAGAAGAGATTGGACAGACATTTGTTTAGAATGGTATAGGGCAGTATTTCTCAACCTTGGCAACTTGAAGATGTCCGGACTTCAACTCCCAGAATTCCACAGCCAGCATTCGCTGGCTGGGGAATTCTGGGAGTTGAAGTCCGGACATCTTCAAGTTGCCAAGGTTGAGAAACACTGGTATAGGGTCTCTTGCTTGAACAGAGAGGTGGATTAGAAGATCTCCAAAGTCTCTTCCATCTCTGTTCTGTTACATCCTTCTCAGCATGAATACTTTTCCTAGCTTGCTTTTTCAAAGTTCACAGAGTTGACTTTTTGGAAAGTCCACAGATTTTCACAGAAGGTACTATGGATTGTAGAGTATTTATGAGGAATAACACTGATTCCAGAATTCTCATCTTTGTAGCTATAGGCACACCATGCATTTGTATCTCTTTTCTCACCCCCCCCCTCAAAAGCACTGGTCTGCAGTGTATTTCCTGACTGATTGTTCCATTACTGTTGAAGATTGATTCTAATTGCAAATCTGTCTACCACTTTCACGCAATGAAAGATAAATCTACTCAAATATAGCCATCAATGTTAGCTACTGCATAATGGCCAGCAATATTAGCTATATTATCTATGTTTTTTTAATTAATTGTCTGTGTATATGTCACAATGGAGCAGAAGTACTGAACACAAATGTGTGAAATAATTCCGTAAGTTTTATTTATATGATACATTATATAAAACACAATGATTTTTATTGTGATATTTCTTCATTTGCTTTGCTTTTGGCTGATTTTTTATTTCTGCATTTTAACTTCAGATCTATTTATAACAGAAAAATAAATTAAAATAAATTAAAATAAATTGGCTATATAACCTTAAAGAATGTAAATCTCTCTCTCTCCCTCTCTCTCCCTCTCTCTCCCTCTCTCTCTCCCTCTCTCTCTCTCCATGCATACATACATACATACATACAACTATAATTTGAATCCATGAGCTATAAATTTATATCTTAAATAAGATATTACTTATTCCAGAAATAAGAATAAATTGAAGGTGCTATCAAGGGTTTTGAAAAGGAAGAAATCTATTTTTGAAGAGTATTACACATAATTCTCAAATCAGTAGGAGTTTCAAGTAGGGCATCTAAACAAACAAACCTGAAGGAAGGGAGGGAGTGAATCGGGAGAGAGGAGTGGTAGAGGGGGAGGGGAAGTAGGGTAGAGGGGGATGATGGAGGGAAGATAGAAAGTTGGAGGGAGGCGAAAGAAAGGGTGTATGAAAGGTCGAAGAGGTACATTGGGTTTCTATTTTGTGGGGTATCGTTGACAAGAGGAATTGCTGCGATTATTGTTTAATGTTGTATGGCTCCGGCTATGCACAGTATATATGTGAGTGTATGAAAATGAAAAAATAGAAAATAAAAACCCTTTTACAGTAACAAAAAACCTGTACACAGCCAACATACAGTAAGCATTCAAAAGAAAGAAACCCCACATTTAGGGTCTACTCCCCTAAAAAGAAAAAGTGAGTCACATATTCTAGTAATCCCCATTTAAATCAATCAGTCACTCAATCAATCAACCAATCACTTCCGATTTTAAAGGTAAACTGTTTTGGGGGGAAAAAAATGAGTCTTCCTTTCAAGTAAATACAATACTGTAGCTATTCGGAATCAAACTTCTCATATGAAATTAAAAGATATAGATTGCAATCCAAAGGATTCAGTATAGAAAAAAGCAAACTCTTAGGCTGGTGGGCATAATTGGAATTTGGAGGGCTTGCTGTGGTTTCTTTCACGCACAGAAAAGATCCCTCCTGAATGCCACCAGCCTTGAGATACTTCTATTATTATAAATCAAAACTAAGGATGTGGTTTTCATCCTCCGCCTGTGTTCGTTCGGAGAGTAATTTTATCACTGAAGCTTACCTTGGCATTTTCCCTGAGACATTGGACCAACTTCCAAACAAAGCATTAGCCTGTCACCACCTGTCATCTGTATTTCCTTTAATACCTAAGGGGTGTACATAGGATCAATAGGTATTTTTGTAAGGAAAGATTACGACAGAAGGAGGGGCCTTGTTTTGCAATATACCAACTTCCTCTCATTTTTAATTAAAAACCTGAACAATAATTATAATCATGGGGGGGGGAGTAGGGAGTAGAAAGACCCTGGTAGCACACACCAATGATAATGTCTTGTTTAGAGTCCAAAAGATAGATGTTCCTTAAGGTTCCACCACAAAACCGCGGTCGACTAAAGCGTGCTCGACGAAACCGCGTACCTGACGTCATCACAGCGTGACGAAAAAAGCACGCTGTGAGCGGTAAAGCTGAAATTAACGCGTAAACCTAAACCTAACCCCCCCAAAACTAACCCTAAACCTAACCCTAAACCTAACCCTTAACCTAACCCTAAACCTAACCCTAAACCTAACCCTTAACCTAACGCTAAACCTAACGCTAACCCTTAACCTAACCCTAAACCTAACCCTAACGCTTAACATAACCCTAAACCTAACCCTAACCCTTAACCTAACCCTAACCCTAACCCTTACCTTTACGTGAATCGGCTTGCTTTAAAAGCGCTTTTTAAAGCGCCCTTTTTTCTCCGCGGTCGTATTTGTCGCGCTGATGATGATGTCAGCGATGCGCTTTAATCGGGCGCGCTTTAGTGGACCACAGTTTTGTCGTGCCACGGTTCCTTAATGCAGCTGGCCTAACCTAATGCCTTCCAATCTAATAATCTGGGGCTATCAATCTCCAAGAATTCCTAAGAAATTCTGGGATGGCTAATACAATCTACTAGATGTCTATGGAGATTCTCAATCATGCAAGCCATGATTGTTCCAAGGTGCTTTTTCAAAAGGCAACCGGACTTAGTTTTTCCTTGAAGACATTTCACTTCTCATCCAAGAAACTTCTTCAGTTCTAAGCTACATAATGCTTCGGAACTGAAAATCGTGCAGGCTGATTATAAATTGCGGCACAATTCAGTAGCACAAATGATCCATTGGAATTTGGGCAAAAATTATAATATTAAAACAGCAAAAAAACTGGTGGGAACATCAGCCTGAAAAAGTCACCGAAAATCAGATGGTCAAGATCTTGTGGGGTTTTCGCATACAAACGGACAAAATACTGGCGCATAATACACCAGACATCACACTGGTTGAGAAAAATAAGGTCACAATCATAGACATCGCAATAGCAGGGTCGACGAGAAGGAATATGAAAAAATCGTGAAATACCAGGACTTAAAAATTGAAATTCAACTATTATGGCACGAACCAGCAGTGGTAATTCCAGTAGTAATTGGCACACTGGGTGCTATTCCAAAAGCACTTGAATTACATTTAAAATAGTTAAAAATTGACAAAATCACCATCAGTCAAATGCAAAAAGCCACACTGCTTGGATCTGCACGTGTATTACGAAAATACGTTACACTGTCCTAGGCCCCTGGGTGGGGCCCGACTAGTAACCAATGCCAATCCGGCGAAATAACTGGCCGCTGTGATACAATTGTACAATAACAACAACAACAACAACAATAATACAGACTGTGGAAGAAGAAAATACAGCTTGAATGATTACATCCAGAAAAGTGAAGAAGCAATGATTAAGGAAGTAAATAAAGGAGGCCTTTTAAAGACAACTAAGTCAAAAGCTGAATATAAGAAAGAAGTAATTAAGAAGCGAGCTGAAAATTGGAAAAACAAAGCTATGCATAGCCAATACTTGAAAAGTATTGAAGGCAAAGCTGACCAAAAGCTAACTTGGAACTGGTTAAGATCAGGAGCACTGAAAAAAGAAACAGAAGGCTTTATTTTGGCAGCTCAAGAACAAGCCTTAGCCACAAACTGCATGAAGGCAAAAATTCAACATGTTACCACCAACAGCAAATGTCGCCTCTGTAATGAGAAAGAAGAGACAGTCGACCACTTGATCAGTGGGTGCAGCAAAATTTAACAAACTGACTACCTACAATGCCATGACCGTGTTGCTAAGATCATTCACTGGAAATTGTGCCAAAAGTTTGGATCTGAGTAAAGCAAAAACCACTGGGAACATCAGGTTCAGAAGGTTTTAGAGAATGAGAAAGTCAAGATCTTGTGGGACTTCAGAATTCAGACTGACAGGCACTTGGCCCACAACACACCTGACATAACAATAGTTGAAAAGAAAAAAGTACGGTTCATTGACATTGCAATACCTGGAGATGCACAAATTGAAGATAAACAGCAAGAAAAAATAACAAAGTACCGGGACTTGCAAATTGAAGTTGAGTGACTGTGGAAAAAGAAATCGTGTGTTGTCCCGTTTGTAATTGGAGCCCTTGGAGCAATATCTAAAGGGCTACCTTGCTATTTGGAAATTTTAAACTTATCAGACTTGAACATTCTGATTCTAAAAAAAACCACCCTACTTGGAACAGCTTATATCCCCCGACGTTACCTTAACAGTTCCTAGGTCCTTGGTTAGGACTCGAGCTGTTGAGCTACCAACCAGCCCCAAAGGCTGTGAATCTCACCAAAGATTAACCACATATAATAATAATAAGTGGAGAGGTGATGAAAGCAAGGATAATGGAATGGGGCTAAGAGGATTTCTTCAACTTAAAACCTGTTGTTTTGTTGAATTCCAGCTCCCATAAGTCGCAAAGGACTTATTCAGAGGTTTTTTTTGTCAGAAATCGGTATTTACTTCAGCTTTCTGGCAAAAAATGTCATTACAGGCAAAGGCTTCACTTAACAACTATAATGATCCACTTAATGTCTGCCATACATTACAGATTTTATTTTATTCAAACGAAAACGTAACTGGGCAGATTTATCTGCTCAATCTAGCAAGTTTAAAAGTAAAGACTTCGGGGAGATCCAGCTCCATAGTGCTATACTCCATATGTGCATTTGTACAGGGCTTTGAACAACCAGAAAGCCAGGGGTGAAATCCAACAGGTTCTGATAGGTACTGACAGATTCTGGAGAACCGGTAGCGGAAAGTTTGAGTAATTTGGAGAACCCGTAGCGGAAATTTTCAGTAGTTCGGAGAACTGGCAAATGCCACCTCTGGCTGGCCCCAGAGTGGGGAGGGAATGGTTACCGTAACCTTCCCCTTGAATGGGGAGGGAATGGAGATTTTTCAGTATCCTTCCCCTGCCACACCCACCAAGTCACGCCCACCAAGCCACGCCACACCCACCAAGCGACACCCACAGAACCAGAAATAATTTTAAAAAAAGAATTTCGCCACTGAAGAAAGCCCTCCAATACAAACATACACCCACAAACACACACTATATTGTGTAGGTATCCTTTGCTCCACCTTCATCCGAATATGTCTCTATTATGAACAGCAGCCATTTTTTTTTCTTAAGATGCCAAAAAAATACATGTCCCCAAGGAAATGTCACCTCCATTCCCCCCCCCCGTAAAATTTGGCCATTTGATTCCCATAACACCCCCTCCCCACCCGCATCTTTTCCTCTTTGCAATGATGGAATCCAGAATCCACTACATTATTTGTTGAGGAAATTTGTCACAGTGGAATTTAGTCCGATTGATTAAAGTACCATCATACATTTTCCAGCTTGGAGTACTTCGTATTACTGCTCTTCACAGGACCCTTTTCCCTGTCAATTACGAGACCATTCAGCAAATGTCCTTGGTGATCTGTCTGAAAATAGAAATAATGTAGAGAGAGAACTAAAGCTGATGTAAATGCAGCAAGAAACTCTATGTGTTAAAGCACAGGTGTCAAATTCGCGCTGTCACATTGCCATCACATGACGTATTGTGACATTTTTTCCCTGGGGTGCTGGGGTGGGTGTGGCCTGTGCGTGATCCAGCCAGCCTGCAGGCCACCAGTTTGGCACCACTGTGTTAAAGCGTTAACAACATTTTAGCGATCCACATTAAGCATGTCGTTCTTCTGTTTCTGTGCCTGTTTTTAAATTCTGTCTTGTTTTAATCCCATCCAATTACACGAAATGCATCCTCCAGTTGCATAAATAATACTCTTTCCTACCATATTTTTCCTGAGGAATGCACCTCCTTTAATGAACATTTTATTTCCTTAAACAAGGAAATAATTATTTGAAGAATAATGTATCATTTCATGTGGTGCTAGCATGATTACTTTGTACTCTTTAAAGTCTTGATGTGGTGAACCAAATTGCTTTTGATCTTCATGGTTTAAACTTCTTCCACCTAAGAATGACGTGACGTTTATTTGTTATTTTTCTGTTGAGCTTCTTTAAGATGAAACTTGGAACAGAGTTTTCTGCTATGCAGAGGTAGCCCAAGCAAATTTGGTAAGATGCTAGATGACAAGGTGGAGCTATCTAGGTCCCAGTTCATCTTCAGTCAGGTAAAACAGTAACTAGCATATTAGATCCACCAATTTCTTTCAGGCTAACTTATCTCATATAGAGGATTGTAGAGATCAAAATGAAAAGAGATTTCCATGCAAGCTGCCTTGAGTTCCTAGAGAAAAAGACAGTATGTAAACATAGTGTCACTAAAACTAGTCAAGTAAAAATAAACAAACTATATCTTGTGAACCAGAAATCACACTTTCACTGAAGACTGCCATGGTTCTTATAGTAGAAAATCCCATTAATTTTACTATGTATTGTAAGAAGTACTGTGTCCTGAATACCCTACTGTTCAGCTTACTGGAAACTCTTCAGTTTTCCATATTATCCATCCCATTCACGGTGTTATACATTTTTAGTCATCTTTTTCCCTAGTGAAAACAACTCAGTGTAGTAAAGTTTTGATTCACCAGCTCTATATTTTTTTCAGCTTTATAATATTGTCTACGACATGTGCTCAACTGGAAATAAACATTATAGACCAACCATGGTCACATCACACATTTTTATAAAGGATTTGCAGCATAACTATTGACAGTTTTATTACTTTTTTAAAAAACAAAAATGCTCTCCAGCATCAAGATTATCTTTTTCACCACATCCAGGCATTTGGACAAATTCACTGAATTTTCCCTCACAACTCAACTTAGTGTTGTGTTGTGGCCCAGTAGGAGCCGTTGGAGCTGCCACCAGACTCCGACAGCGAGGGGTCCTATGAGTCGGTCCTGAAGGATGTGGAGGACCCTGGACAGGGTTCTGACTCCGAGCAGGGCGCAGAGAGGCTGGTTGGCCACCAGGAGGCGCCTGAGCCTTGGACCAGTGAGGAGGAGACAAGGGAGTGTGATCCTAACATCAGCAGTGAGTTGTTCCTGGATGCCCGGCACCGGAGAGCTAATAGGCGTAAGGAAGAGTTGCGCAGTTACAGGAGGTAATTGCACTCAGCTGCTGGTAATTAGGCTCCTCTCCAGACTATAAAAGGACTGCTTGTGCACACGCCCCTTTTGCAGAAGTCAACGCATTAACGAATGTTGGAGAACAGTATTGTGAGCCTGGCAGGCTGGATTGCTGCCACGGCTTCTCTGTGTTGGATTGCTGCCAAGGACCTGTCTGTCTATTAATAAATTCCGTAAAGTATCTTTGACTCGGAGTGTGTTGATGTGGGACAAGGGGGGTCAGGACTGTTTTCCTAAGCAATCAGTTTCAGCTTATAATCCTGTACTGCGTATTTGATGTCAGGACTGTTGTTTTTAATCCTAAAATATGTATTTTCCACTTGTTTACCGCATCTTGAATGAAAGACTGGTCATTGTATAGCTGTTTGCCGCAGTTTGTAGAGAAAGTTCTTGTGAGTTCTTTGCAAATCTTTTTACTTTAACCTTCCTAAATAATTTGATGCCATTAGTAGACCACAACCCTATTTATTCCAACCTCTCAACCACTGGTAGTCAACCTTGTCCCTACCGCCCACTAGTGGGCGGTCCAACTTTCATGGTGGGCGGTAGGGGTTTTGTCTGATACTGAAGGACTTTAAGAGCCGAGGTGGTGCAGTGGTTAGGGTGCAGTACTGCAGGCTACTTCAGCTGACTGTTATCTGCAGTTCGGCAGTTCAAATCTCACCAGGCTCAAGGTTGACTCAGCCTTCCATCCTTCCGAGGTGGGTAAAATGAGGACCCAGACTGTGGGGGAAATATGCTGACTCTCTGTAAACCGCTTAGAGAGGGCTGAAAGCCCTATGAAGCGGTATATAAGTCTAACTGCTAACTGCTATTGCTTTCCTTTTTTAAATTTAATTGACTTTTTAAAAAAAATTCATAGCTTTATTTAAAAACATTTTCGTTAGGTTTTCATAAAATCACCATTACTGTGGAATCGGTGGGCGGTTAGAAAATGTTACTACTAACAGAGATACAAAAGTGGGCAGTAGGTATAAAAAGGTTGACTACCCCTGATCTAGACCATTTATGGAGACGTCAAAAAAAAAAACACCACTCTCAATACAGATCTTTGGGTGATTTCACTATTTACATCCTTCTGTTGCAAATCCTATCGATTTGTGTAAACTCCCTGCTTTCAGTTTAAACAGCAGTAAATAAAAGGGCCTCTCCTCTAATCCTGTGGCTGATAAACGTGTTCAGGATTCTTCTTTGAGGGATTTCTTTCAGAAGCTTTTTTGTACGTCCAAGTAAACAATGCCTACTAGATCACCCTTATCCGCGTGCTTCCTGAGGTACTTACCTCTGCAGTCAGTATATCATGTTTTGTCTGCGCTCAACTTTTCTTTGCTCCTCCCTACTAAAATCCATTATTATTATTATTATTTTCAATGCTGAAGCCAAGAACAGAATGTAGACACTAGAAACATCAAGAGGAAAATGTGTTTGATCTTACAATACCTACTTGAATCCTTCTATGTGCTGGGTACTTTTATCTTTAAGCAAAGTTTCTACAAGGTCATCCAGAACACATTTAAGGCAGAGATACCAATCTTTTTGGACCAGTAGGTATTTACAACGTTTTGAGAATATGTGGGCTCTCGACAAAAATGCCTTAAGAATGTTGCCTGTTCATACAGTAGGTGTGGCTGTCAGAAAACACTATTGTTGAAGGCAAACTGATGAGTTTATCTCTGGCCATTCTGTGTGTGTGTGTTTGTGTTGTGTGTGTGTGTGTGAGAGAGAGAGAGAGAGAGAGAGAAAGAGAGAGAGAGAGAGAGAGAGAGAGAGAGAGAGAGAGAGAGAGAAAAAGAGAGAGAGAGAGAGAGAGAGAGAGAGAGAGAGAGAGAGAGAGAGAGAGAGAGAGAGAGAAGGAGGTGGGGAGAGAGAGAGAGGGAGATGGAGAGAGACCTTTATACTCATTTGAAGTGCCTGATATTCTGATTTCCCTGGCACTTAACACATATTATCCCAACAACTTGTAATACAAAGATTGTCACTCCTATCACTTATGCCTATCTATGACCATAATAAAAAAACTTCCCTGATTTGATTCAGTTCTATCATACTCCTCCATCAAACCTTCAAACTTTATTTACTTTATAAAGTATGGTCCAGCACTGGACCATAAAGCACCATAAATGGTAAATTTATACATAACACTCAAGGCAAATTCTATGTCTTTTAGTCCTAAGCCCATAGTATGGAGCAAAAGATGCTAAAAAATGGATGAGAAAATGGTCACTGTTCCATTAGGCTATTCACCCACCACTTCCTGGACATAAGTTGGTTCTCCTGAAGAACAATGACCCGCTTCTACTGCAGACTCAGACCCAGATATCCAAAAACGTCTAGTTCACTTTGGATGGCCATTCCCAGATCTCTGTGGCCCCCACAGCTTGCTAAAGCTGATCACAAACTGAGCAGCTGCTATCTTATAGATGCCATTGTCACTGTGTCAAAATGGAGGACACAATCAGATCTACTGCCCAAATTAGGGGTGATTTTAGATCTACGGTGTCATCCCTGGCTCAATGAGGAAGTTTAAAGTTTATTAGAATTTGTATGCCACCCACTCCCATAGGGACTCTGGGCAGCTCACAACAGACAAGAAACATTTAATTTTAAAAAATAGAGATACAAAATAAAAATACAGAATTAAAATTCATGTCACCCATTCCATCTAAACGGGGCTGGATATCAATCAACAGCCCCAGGCCTGTCCGAATAGCCAGGTCTTGACAGCTTTACGGAAGGCTGGGAGAGTGGTAAGGGTCCGGATCTCTGCAGGTAGATCGTTCCACAGGGCCGGCGCAGTAACAGAGAAGGCCCTCCCCCGGGGAGTCGCCAGCCGGCATTGTCCGGCTGACGGCACCCGGAGGAGGTCTTGTTGGTCGTTGGGTGGGAAGTGGCAGGAGGTGGTCTCTCAGGTAGCCAGGTCCTAAACCATGAAGGGCTTTAAAAGTAACGACTAGCACCTTGAAGCGCGTCTGGAGACCAATAGGAAGCCAGTGCAGCTCGCGGAGGATAGGTGTAATATGGGTGTATCTAGATACACCCCATATCGCTCGCACGGCTGCGTTCTGGACCAACTGTAGTCTTCAAACACTCTTCAGGGGCAGCCCCATGTAGAGCGTTTTACAGTAATCCAGTCAGAAATCCCACTGGCTGTGTGTCCTGGTTCATGACCAGAACTGAGCCACGATCCTTCATCAGCTTCTGGAACATTCTTTAGTCATCCAACAGACTAGACTGAAAACATACGTGTCAGATTCTCAATCACCAACTTCCACCTCCGCCAATTCCCCTCTCCAGCAATTCTCAATCATAACGTCATTCAAATTTGAGAGCTCTGGCAATAACCAACTGATCCCAACACCGAATTAAAAAAGGGGGGGGGAAATGTACCCACTCTATATTTTATAAGTGGCCGATGTAGATTCTTTATTGATTAATCCCTTAAAATGACATCATTTCTGAAAAAGAGGAAAATGGGATTCGGAATGGGCTTAATTATAATGCACATCTATCATTTTATGCACCGATCCCCACAGCCAAACTTAAATGCTCTTCACTCATCTTTGAGTTGACACAAAGCTATCCTTGCATGAGATCTGCAGATTCCATTGCCAATCTCGATCCTGTCACTGCAATCATCTGGCTTCTCTCCAAGGCAATGGGTGACAAAGTCTGACAGATAATACATATCTGGGGGCTACTCTTGAACAGTGTTGGAATCAAGAAGAACATATTGCTTTAACACCCAGCAGCAAAGGAGAATTTTGGGCTGCAAATGAGACAAAGGTCATGGTGACATGGCAGAGAAAAAAATATATACCTTGCTGAAATTTATTTGTTTGGCATCTGCAGAAGGGGTGGTGGGGGTGGGGGTGGTGGCAGGAGCAGAGTGTGCATTGTGTTATCACAACGCCAGCTCCACTTATTATGTGCAATATCACAAAAAATGATAGGGGAAAGCTGGCATCGCAGCCAGCCACACCGCCAATATTTCATTATTTCGTTGTTATCATGGCCAGGTACGGATGCCAACATCTGTACCATGCAAATGTAACAAGCAACTTCAGTATGGAGAAACGGCCATTGATTCTTTTTGATATTCAGAGAATACACTGTGCTTCCTGGGATGCAGAAATGCTTCTTTGAAAAAAACAGTTGTTGAGATCTATGCATGATAAAGTGCCTCTTGAGTAAACAGCAAAAAAAGAAAAAAGAAAAAAAAGAGGGAAATGAATATATTGATCAAAGCAACATTTCAGCAGAAATCTGAACAGATTTGGCTTGGCTTCCAGAAATTATTTGGAGACTAAAAGAACTGGGGCAGTAGCTGATGGCATACTCTTATTGTCAGCCTCCGCTTTGCTACTGCTTCGCGCTGCCATTGAAACGGGGAGGGGGGGCATGGTATTTGGGAGGGGAATCATTGTTGTGCTGGAGGAAGTTTCTAGACTCTGAACTGACCACCTTACTGTGCATGTGGAGGAGGGGTGTTTCCCGCCAAGGCCAACGGTCCAGCATTCCATCCTGGTGATGCCTCTCAACGTTATCTCACACCTGACATTTGGGAGACTTATGATTGGACTGCGCACGGGATGGGGAATGAATTACACAATATATTATTCGCTTTCGTGCCTAATTAACCAGACTTAGCTTAGCTTCGCATCTGTTCATTTATAATTAGTAAAAGTACACTTGATTTCAACAAATGGAGTCCAGTGGTTTTCTTTCCTGATTATTGAATGAAGAAAGGCTGACGCTTATACTGTTCTTGTACTGACAAGAGGCATCTAAACTTGGTATTTTGTGTGAAAGAATGGGAGCTGGTTCTCTAAGCAGACATGCTCCACTTTCCCCCGTGTACATATTTTACTATTGGCTTTCTCTTTCCTTGTGTTTGCAATTTGGATAGCAGTTAACCTAATCTTATGTAGTTTCTCCTCCGGTAATATTGTATTTGCTAGCTAGAGCATACAAAACCTTTGTTAGACCAATTCTCGAATACAGCTCATCTGTCTGGAATCCGCCACTGTATATTGGACATTAATACAGTGACCCGTCAAAACCGCGCTCCACTAAACCGCGCCCGATTAAACCGCGTCGCTGATGTCATCAAGAGGGCGACAACAGCCAGCGCGGAGAAAGAAGGGCGCTTTAAATAGCGCTTTGAAAGCAAGCCGATTCAACTTAAGGTAAGGGTTAGGTTTAGGGTTAGGTTTAGGGTTAGGTTAAGGGTTAGGGTTAGGGTTTGGGTTAGGGGTTAGGGTTAGGGTTAGGGTTAGGGTTAGGGTTAGGGTAGGGTTAGGGTTAGGGTTAGGGTTAGGTTAAGGGTTAGGTTTAGGGTTAAGTTAAGGGTTAGGGTTAGGTTTAGGGTTAGGTTAAGGGTTAGGGTTAGGATTAGGTTTAGGGTTAGCTTTAGGGTTAGCTTTAGGGTTAGGTTTAGGGTTAGATTAAGGGTTAGGTTTAGGATTAGGTTTAGGGGGGTTAGGTTTAGGTTTAGGGGTTAAGTTTAGGTTTAGGGTTTACAGCGTGCTTCTGTCTCCGCGCTGTTGTCGCCCTGTTGATGACATCAGCGACGCGGTTTAGTCGGGCGCGGTTTAGTCGGGCGCGGTTTTGTGGTGGAACCCATTAATACAATTGAGCGAGTCCAGAGGTATTTAACAAGAAGAGTACTACATTCCTCTGCTCGCAACAGAATACCCTACACCATCAGGCTTGAAATTTTGGCCTTGGACAACCTAGAACTACGCCGTCTACAGTCAGACTTAAGTGTAGTATACAAAGTTATCCGCTGCAATGTTCTACAATGACTACTTCAGCTTCAACCACAATAATACAAGAGCACGCAAAAGATACAAACTCAGTGTAAACTTGATTGCAGAAAATACGACTTCAGCAACAGAGTGGTCAATGCCTGGAATGCTCTACATGGCTCTGTGGTTATATCTTCAAATCCCCGTAATTTTAACCTTAAACTGTCTACTAATGACCTCACCCCATTCCTAAGAGGTCTGTAAGGGGCGTGCATAAGCGCACTATTGTGCCTACCTGTTCTACTGTCCCCATTTATTTGTACCCATTTCATTCATACTCGTGTTTATTCTTATACCTATTGTCTTGTAAATGATTGACAAGTCAAATAAATAAAGTTGGATGGTAGTGGGTGGGCTTGAAGACTGACATGAGTGGGAACAGAGTTCTGGAGGCTAGCTTTGAGCAAACTCTCCCCTCCTCTGGCAGATATTTCTTGAGATCTCCAGAAATGAATGATTAGAGAAGATTTCTCCCCTGACAAAATGGTCCCCCCCCCCCCCCATGGCCAGGTTGCAAAGATACTTGATTGTACCCCTTCAGGACTTGCTATATCTTTTCGAGGGGTAGAGACAGATATACTGCAAACATAGTTCTAGATACTCACCATTTTTCTTCAATCCCTTTTTTCCATCTCTCTTTATGACAAATCTCCGTTCCTTTGTATTCTACAAAACGGTACCCATGTTTATGAAGCTACACTATCTGATAATGAATACCATTAAGCCAGTGTTTCTCAATCTTGGCAACTGGAAGATGTCCGGACTTCTTCAAGTTGCCAAGGTTGAGAAACACTGCATTAAGCTATACCGGCAATGGAATACATGACAATTACACCAGAATGTGTTTTTGATTAGAATAAAAATGGAGCAAGGAGAATGTTTTGGAAAGGCATTTTGCATTGGTAATAGAGTCTACGCATTGCATTCTGGATCTAAACACTTTCCAGCTATTGGCAAGTCGAGTTAAACAAATGACAGGCAATATTTAGGTCTGCTCTAGATCAAATTGTAGGGTTTTTCTGATGATGGATCTATTACTACCACTTTTGCCTACTGAGGCTGTAACTAAAGAGCTGCCAAAGAGCCAGATCTCAACTTTACATTCTGAACAATTCTAGGAATCAGGCTCTTTCCACCTGCAAGGGGAACATCAAACCAGGATCAGTGCTCACCACAGGGGTCTAAGGAGCCATTGGGCTTGGTGAGGATCTTGGAAAATTGAGGCCATTAAGCATTGGCTGATGTTCTACTCTAGAGGGAATGCTATAAAGAGTTTTGGAGAACTTCTGCTGGAGCTGTGGGACAGGTTATTTTCCCAGTGATGGGAAATCCTGACTCATCCCCTCCCAGTTTATGGGATTCATTGCCTTTCTCTTTTAGTCAAGATGCTGTGGTACCTTACTGGGATTCCCTGTCCCCAATAATTTCAAGGCTCCTTTGCCACTCCCCATAGTTAAGATTATTTATCCCATTAGTTTTCTTTGCCAACTGGTGAGATCACTGGTGGGCTGGACACAGAAGAGGTTCCACAAATCTACTGTGCCGTTTAGAGCCGGTTCCAGCTCCCCTCTTCCCGCCTGTCCGCACCACGCTCATTAATTGGCTGGCTCACCAATCGCCACGCCCGCCTCTAAGAGTCCTATCTAAACCTTAAAGTCTAAAAGCTGTCAAGTTTGAACACCCCTGGGGGGTTTTCCCCTAAAGGGTTAGGGGTGCAAGGGTCTTGTAACTTGACAGCTTTAAGACTTGCGTGCTTCAAATGCCAGAGCTCCTGAGCCAACATTTTGGTTGCTAAGCAAGAGCGTTAAGTGATTTTCACTACATTTTACAGGTTGGCCACGCCCATCCAGTCACATGACTGCCAAGCCACTCCCACTCGGTCACATGGCTGGCAAGCCACTCCCACCCAGTCACATGGCCGGCAAGCCACTCCCACAAAGCAGGCTACACCTACAGAAGAGGTTCTCAAAAATTTTGAAACCCACCACTGGCTGGACAGCAGTGTGGAAACCTATGGCATTCTATAGCATTTGAGGCTGCTGGAAGCCATTCGCTCTCTTAGCGATTCTTTCCCCTACAGTTTTCTTCTTTTGCTTTCAAGTTTCTCAAAGTTCAAGTTAATTGGCTGCACTACCAAAATACCAAATCAAGATTTGTTAAAACAACCTATCATGTGCCGATTTTCCCGTAAGACTGCGCCATGGATAACTCAGGATCACTCAAAGTCCCAAAGTAAACTACGTTCTGGCATAAATGACATGCAAACCCAGCCAATTTTTATATTTCATTAGTGAAATTTATTTTGGAAAGGGTTACATGGTTCCTCTCATTAAAAGCACGCTGTACTATTTTACACCGCCTAGAAATTCATGGAAAAATTGCTACTGAAGCCACTGTGTTCCTATGTGCAGCTAGTGTATGACAACTGTGGTTGGAACTATAACAATGTAGCCCTTCAGCGATCTGATAGCTATTTTGTCTCATTAATTTACAAATAGTACATTGAACCTATTGATATCTAGACAAGCTACACCATGAGCATGTAAAATTCTGGAGGTTTAAATGTGTGCACATTTTAAATGTGTATCACATGCACGTTGGTGAATAAATATATTATATGAAATTTTTATTTGCAACTGTTTTTTTTTTCTGGATCATTTCACAGAATGGATCCAAATTGTTTGATGGATTACATCCAAGTAAGTATGCACTGGATTGCAATTTCAGTGTATTTTTACTATGCCACGCCTCAATTCAAAGGCTCAATTCAATTGTACATCATAGCAATAGCAATAGCAGTTAGACTTATATACCGCTTCATAGGGCTTTCAGCCCTCTCTAAGCGGTTTACAGAGTCAGCATATCACCCCCACAGTCTGGGTCCTCATTTCACCCACCTCGGAAGGATGGAAGGTTGAGTCAACCTTGAGCTGGTGAGATTTGAACCACCGAACTGCAGCTAGCAGTCAGCTGAAGTTGCCTGCAGTACTGCGCTCTAACCACTGCGCCACCTTGGCTCTTATATACATCATTGTATATAATGTATACATCATGTATACAATGAAATTGATTTAGCCTCTACTGGTGCAATCCATACAAGACAACATGAATAATATAAAGAATAATCCTTATACAAGTAGTTGGGGGGGGGGGAACCCTAGTCATACATTTTCATATGTACATCATATTTTGTGCAACATGTATATTGCTCTGGTATATGATCTTATAGCATGGTATATTCAGCCATTGCAAGTATGACAATACAACAATGTTTTGTTCTCTTCTATGGTAAGCAGCATTACACAGAGCACAGAAGAAGATTCAGAAGTAGTAAGCGAAAGAAATTTAAGGCATAAGAAAAAGGAAACACTTCTAAAATTGCTGTTATGGTTATTTTCTGCCTTCAGTTCAGTGTTGACTCCTGATGATTGCCTGGACGTATCCTTCCAGTTTTCCTGACAAGATTTCAGTAGTGGCTTACCATTGTTTTCTTCCTAGGGCTGAGACAGAGTGACTGGCCCACGATCATCCACCTGGCTTTGTGCCTAAACTAGACCAAAACTCTTGGTTTCTTGATTGGTGCTTTAACCGCCATTATACACTATGTTTCTTGAAACCTTCTTCCCTGTTAACTATCTTTCTTTCTACCATATCCATACACTTCATACATTGTGTTTTGCTTTTATAGTTTTCACCTCTCTCTTCATCACTCTCATCAATTTCATTCAGCCAGAACTTCCTCAGTCTTCTTCTCATTCCAGTAATCCTTCAAACATTTGTTTTGCAACTTAATCTTCATTCATTCTTCTACATTACTAAAACACTTCATTCTATTTATTTGATGCTGGTCCCTCAATAATTCCATTATTTAGTCATGGGTAGTCAACCTGGTCCCTACCGCCCACTAATGGGCATTTCGGGATTCCAGGTGGGCTGTAGGGACTTCGGAGGTTAAAACCTCCTTTTGAGTGAGTGGGCAGGCATGAGCGCACACATCAATAAACCAACATGCGCGTGCACGCAAGCAAGCAAACACGTGGGAAGAGGAAGGGGAGGAGTGGAAACTGATAGCAGGAACAGGCAGATAGGTTTTGTTATCTTATAAAATAAAGCGGAGCAGAGCAGTTGCAAAATAGGAGAAAGAAAAGTTATAGGCAGGAGAGAATTGTTGTTGGCTAATAATAATAAGTGGGCTAACTAACTCAGCCTTACTTTTGTACATTGCCCTAAGGAAGGTAAAAAAAAAGGAGATAAAAAGGAAAGATAAAAAAATAACAAAAAAGGGAAGAAAATAGAGAAAAGGGGATAAAATAAAGGAGGAGAGTAAGCAGTGTTTAGTCTGGCTCGCAAATTAAGTTTTGTTATCTTATAAAATAAAGAAAGAAATAAGTAAAGGAAGAAGAAGGAGAAAATAAAAAAGGGAAAAAGGGATCCTTGATATAGTGAAATACTATAAGAAAGGTAAAGAAGAAGAAGAAGGCAGGAAAAGGAATTTTGTTTTGATGGTGACACTTAATAAAAATTGGCACCTAATGCAGCATTGTTTTTGGTGTTTGTAATAAAAGGGAAAAGAGGAGGGGAAAAAGCACTGTGTGGAGTGCAGATCAAAACGTAAGAGTAAAAGTAGTTGTTAAATTGTGAAACAAATTTAGAACCCATGTCTGAAAAAAAGAAATATGCTCATGTTCCGCACTTGCGCAAAAACTGGTGGGCGGTAAGGAAATTTTTCCATCAAGAAAGATCCATTAGTGGGCAGTAGGTAGAAAAAGGTTGACTACCACTGATTTAGTCCATAGTCACTCGGTACACATTCATTTTGTCCCATTCTCTTCTTACTTTACCTTATACCAGGACTTCATTTCTACTAGATTCAATTTATTTTTAACAAAATGGGCAGAAACTAACTTTCATATACAGCCATTTCCTTGTCTTTCAGCAAATGTTCTTTTCTGAAAACAGAGCATAAATACCCATCCATCTTTCTACCAGCATTCAGACATCTTGAAATTTCTCCATCCATTTTCCTATCTTCACTAATATTTGGCCAAGGTACACACATTCATCTACTTGTTCTAGACTTTAACCATCTGTATATAATTTACCACTGGACACTCCATTTCTCCTATAAAACACAGCTTGCCTTGTATTTGATGCATCAATTTTCAGATCCATATTATATGTCACATCATACAATTTTTCCTAATATTTGCTGCAAATTATACATCATCTATGTATATAAAAAGACTTCTATGGGGATGGGGATATCAAAATAGGCAATATGGCAATTAAGGAACTACAATCAAAGCCATACTCCCTCTTCCTTTACTGTATACACACACAAACACACACACACCGAGACAGACAGACACACACATTTCACAGTCTCAACATATTTTTAATCTCCTGGTGACTATTCCTTATAATCCATACATCTATTAAATAAAGGGAACACCATATATTCTTTTTTAAGTTACTGCTTAATTCTGAACTATTCACAAAGTATTCTATTTATCATACATGCTTTAATAGTTTATTGTAACGGCTAACGCATGATAATGGTTAATGTTTCAGTATCAAGGACTGGAATTAAAATATATCAGGCACTCGGAAACCACTCAGAACAAGAAAAGGTGGAATAGCTGTAGAAATCTCTTTTTAAGTTGATTTTCTTATGCTACACTTAGCCTTTTAAAAGTTTCATACTCAAACTCAGACGCGTCATGGGACGTCAAACCAACTTTATAAGGCTAGGTATTTCTACGTGTCTCAGGATTCAAATTAAGCAATGCTAGCTTTGAAAGGAATGGGGACAAATACCTTTGTTGTGTTGTAAAATTGTGTTTTCTAAATGCAGCTGTGGGCATACGTGTTGGGTGTCAAAAGAGAAAGGGGGCAATAAGGCAACAGCATTGCTCCTCCACCACATCTATGGCAACGGCCAGAGATAGCCCAATTATTTATGTGACACAGAAATAAACATGTTGCATTGATTTACTAAAGCTCGGCTGCCAATAGTAAAACCATCAATGGTTCAACATAAAGGACTTTAGAGGTTCTGAAGAGAGTTTCATTGCAGCAATAAGTGTGAGGCTGTTTCCTTGGCGGTTAACAGTTTTTATGGCAAAGCTTTGAAGAATGTTCCAGAGCTTATCAGGGGAGCCATATCTGTGACATGTAAAACAAGAACAAACAGAAATAACTTTCAAGTTCTGGCCCATCATTATTAGTGGAATTGGTCTGAGCCAGGAGCTTCAGTAGGTTTAAGCAAGAAAGGCTTGATTGGTTTCAAGGGATCAACATCTGTTTATCCTGCCATTATAAAACCTTTATCTTTTTTTGGGGCAGATCTTACACACAGCCGTGCACACACACTGGGGGTCAGGCCCTCTTGCTTTCATTGGAACAATGTTTTCAGGAAGTTTCCTTGAAAAGGCTACTGTCTTTAGAAAAAAATATATCCATTAAGTGCCATATGGTTAATTTCCTAAAAAGGATGAGTTGGAAACTGCACAGATCTCACACCCTTTTTAACATCTCGAAGGAAGGTCTTTGGTCCATCATATACCCAAGTGGGATATTTTGCAACCTCTCTTCTTCTTGGCACAGATATGAATCTTTTCTCCAGGATTTGATGCAGGAGCCTTTTCTAACTAGGCCTATCTGGAGATGTGGGATTTTCAGATGCACCCATAGTTAGATTTAGATTTAGATTAGATATAGATTTATTTTATTTGTATGCTGCCCTTCTCCGGGAGGGACTCAGGGCGGCGAACAACTCAAAAGGGGAAAAGGGGAACATAAAACACAATACAAGTAGTTAAAATAGCCAAGAATCACACAACCACACAGGTCGAGAGGGGAGGGGAACTCTTCAACCCCAGGCTTGCCGGCAAAGCCAGGTTTTGATGGCTTTTCAGAAGGCCTGGAGAGAGGTGAGGGTTCGAATCTCTGCGGGGAGTTCGTTCCAGAGGGCCGGAGCTGCCACAGAGAAGGCCCTCCCCCGGGTAGTAGCCAGATGGCATTGGCTGGTGGATGGAACCCGGAGGAGGCCAACCCTGTGTGATCTAACGGGTCTTTGGGAGGTAATTGGCAGCAGGCGGTCTCTCAAGTACCCAGGTCCAATACCATGTAGGGCTTTATAAGTTATTAAGTTATAAGTTATTAAGTACTAACACAATGGGGGCATGCCATTCACTTACTGACTTCATAGGGACTTTCATTGAGTTCTGCATTGAAAACATACCACAAGGTTCACTGGAGATTACTGCAACGCGCTCTACATGGGGCTACCCTTGAAAAGTGTTCGGAGACTGCAATTATTCCAGCCGCGCGAGCGATATTGGGTGTACCTAGGTACACCCATGTCATATCTATCCTCTGTGAGCTGCACTGGCTACCTATTGGTCTCCGGACGCAATTCAAGGTGTTGGCTATTACCTTTAAAGCCCTGCATGGCTTAGGATCAGCATATCTGCGAGACCGCCTACTGCCACACTCCTCCCAACGGCTGGTAAGATCCCACAGGGTGGGCCTCCTTCAGATGCCGCCAGCCAGACAATGTCGGCTGGTGGCTCCCCGGAGGAGAGCCTTCTCTGTGGCTGCCCCGACCCCTTGGAACGAACTACCCCCAGAAATCCGGACCTCACCCACCCTCATGGCCTTCAGAAAAGCTCGTAAGACCTGGCTATTCTGGCAGGCCTGGGGCTGTTGACCTCATGGTTGAGGTCCAGCCCCGACTGAAACGAATGTATATGTGTTGTTTTTTAGCTTGTCTATTTTATTTTTATTTTATTTTGTTTTCTTTTCTTTCCCCTCTCTGTAAGCCGCCCGGAGTCCTCCGGGATTGGGCAGCCTATAAATAAAATTAAACTTGAAACTTGGAGAAGAAGGCCAGTTGCTTCAGCAACACTGAAGTCTGGTTGACCCTGTTGAAAGAAATGTCTTTCTGGATTCAGTTCCAAGTGGAGAAAAAGACACTGGAAACATGGTGGCTGTTTGGAAAGATGGTTTAATGATGGACAGGATCATATGGCTTGAGTTCCTGAACAGAAAAAGGAATCACATGCTTCCAGATGTTGGGTGAAGAAGAAAAAGAACAGGAAAAAAGGGGCTTGCTGAGAGTTCCTGGGGTTTTTACACTCTCTGTTCGGCTCCACCTCTCTGTTTCCTGTTCCTGTGTTAAGAAATTTATTCTGATTGGTTGTCAGACTCCCAGGGGCGGAGCCTTAGCTAATTTTATAGGTTGTGTGCCTTTTTGAAGTCCCAAGTTTGGGTGAGTTTCTGTGGATGGCTAATCCTATCTTTGTTACATAGAGTAGACTAGCTCAGGGCTCCTAATGGCCCATTCACAAAGGTGGGGGCTATTAAGTGTAAGTGTGAGTCTGTTTCCTGCCTTAAAACGTGTTTCTCCATTTCTGATCCAGGGAAATGTAATATTCTGCTTTTTCAATATTTCCCAAGATATTTCAATTTTTCTAGGAGAGAGGTGGGTGCTAACTTTGTACAGCACCCTGTAGTGGAAAGATGTCCGGATATCTTGACTGCAGGTTGCTGATGGTGAGGAGTTGCCATTTTGGTTGGGCTACTACATCTGAACTGCAAACATCCCAAGGACAGCAGAGAGTGTTCTCTATAGTTTTGCAACCCAGATTGGATAGCCTTAAATATAATAAAATCTAGAGTTTGCTGTCATTTCTGCAGTCCACATTCTACAAGTTCCGTGTTGCCACCTTCATCTGCTGTGAGAAAATACAGGCCTAGGCAACTATCAGAGTGAGTGGGCTGTGATGGGTAAGCTACCGGACTAGTAATAATAGCAATAGCACTTAGACTTATATAGCACTTCACAGTGCTTTACAGCCCTCTCTAAGAGTCAGCCTATTGCACGCAACAACCTGGGTCCTCATTTTACTGACCTCAAAAGGATGGAAGGCTGAGTCAACCTTGAGCATCGAACCCCAGGCAATCGGCAGAATTAGCCTGCAATACTGCATTCTAACCACTGCACCACCGCAATCTCCTAGTAACTAGGAGAAATCTAATTCTACCTTATGTGCAAAGCCAGTTGAGTGACTTGCACTAGTCCTCTCTCTCAGCCAGTGGTGGGTTTCAAAAAATTGTTGGAACCTCTTCTGTAGGTGTGGCCTGCTTTCTGGGTCCACTGGTGGAACCTCTTCTAACCGGTTCGGTAGATTTGACGAACCGGTTCTAGCAATAGCAATAGCAGTTAGACTTATATGCCGCTTCATAGGGCTTTCAGCCCTCTCTAAGCGGTTTACAGAGTCAGCATATCGCCCCCACAATCCGGGTCCTCATTTTACCCACCTCGGAAGGATGGAAGGCTGAGTCAACCTTTAGCCGGTGAGATTTGAACAGCCGAGCTGCTGAACTGCAGTCAGCTGAAGTAGCCTGCAGTGCTGCATTTAACCACTGGGCCACCTCGGTTCTACCCAATAGGTGTGAACTGGTAGGAACCCACCTCTGCTCTCAGCCCTCAGAAGCACTTCCAAAATCTTGCCAAAACTTCAGGAACGTATTCAGGCAGCAAACAGAAGTCAACACGGACTCCACCCCAACCCACCCCCACCCCCAAGGCTAAGTACTGAGTTTCTGTTGCTGAATAATTCTTGAGCTCCCAAGTCTGTAATAATATGCCCTTTTTTTATTGAAATATACTGGCTACAGACGTAAATGCCCCGAAACGAAGAATCCTTGCAGGGATTTGTTCTTCTTTTAACTTGGATTTGAAAATGAGTTTCAGCTGCAGGAAATGAAAGCCTTCCCTTTCAGGGGGAAACAGATCAAGCAGATTCCAGCCCAAAGCTAAAAGGATTCCTGCTTCCAAAGCAGCTTTTCAGCGAGGATGTCTCTTTCCAATTATACCATTTGGAAATATTTGCGATGGCATCTGACTCTAATGATGACAAGTTTATGCATCTGGTTATAATCCTGTGTTTACGTTAGAAATGAAATAAATAAATAAATAATCTTGTATACCCTTGCCTTATCTAGCTCAATATTTCCCTAAATTGTTATCATTTCAATATTCATGGAAGCAAATTATATTTTTGGAAGTGGGATAGGCACATAAGAACTCCCCCAAAACATAAAATAGTAATAATACCTTCTTCAAATACTCTTGACAATCTGAAGCAAACATGGGTGTATCTCAGTGGTGGGTTTCAAAAATTGTTCGAACCTACTCTGTGGGTGTGGCCTCATTTGTGGGAGTGGCTTGCCGCCCATGTGACTGGGTGGGAGTGGCTTGCCACCCATGTGACCGGATATGAAGATGCTGGCGACACTTGTCAGAACCACCTTAAGTTACCGCACACACAGCACTGGCATGCATAAGAATATGATGTAAACTTGTTTTTTAAAAGGCATCTTTGGTTTGCGTTAAAACAACTTCAACACATGCAATGTTCTGATTGCACCACAAACGCAGTAGTCATCCTTACCTTTCACACAGGCACTGAGTTTTATAAATAGGAGCATGATAGTGTAGAATAATCATATCCAAGGACCAGTGGTGGGTTTCAAAAAACGTTGGAACCTCTTCTGTAGGTGTGGCCTGCTTTCCGGGTCCACTGGTGGAACCTCTTCTAACCGGTTTGGTAGATTTGACGAACCGGTTCTACCGAATAGGTGCGAACTGGTAGGAACCCACCTCTAGTGTATCACTTTTATCTCCCCACCCCCACCCCAATGCCACTCAGCTGCAGAAATAAAAGTCTTGCACTAGATTAGGTCTGATATTTTGCATTTCTCACTCCTTCCCTCCTGAGAGCCGAGGTGGCGCAGTGGTTAAATGCAGCACTGCAGGCTACTTCAGCTGACTGCAGTTCTGCAGTTCGGCTGTTCAAATCTCACCGGCTCAGGGTTGACTCAGCCTTCCATCCTTCCGAGGTGGGTAAAATGAGGACACGGATTGTTGCTGACTCTGTAAACCGCTTAGAGAGGGCTGAAAGCCCTATGAAGCGGTATATAAGTCTAACTGATATTGCTATTGCTATTCCCTATTCTTTAGTGAATTTACACTAAGGCACACATGCCCTTGATTTCTTTTGTTCATTTTGCCTCGTAGCTTGTTTCGTATTCTTTTTATCAAGGCACAATGCAGTAAATGTGTTGGGTACGCACATGCGGGATATGGTACAACTGCATAAAATTTAATAGCTATTAAGTGAATTAGACACACACGCACGCACGCACGCACGCACATGTAGATAGGCAGAAAATATAAATATAAATACAGTATACAGTATGGTCCAAGTCACAGAGAGACCGCCTTCTGCCAATTACCTCCCTGCGTCCCATCAGATCGCACAGGGTAGGCCTCCTCCGAACTCCATCCGCCAGTCAGTGCCGACTGGCGACTACGCGGAGGAGAGCCTTCTCAGTCGCAGCTCCGACGCTATGGAACAATCTCCCCGTGGAGATCCGCACCCTCACCACCGCCCAGGCCTTCCGCACGGCCCTTAAGATCTGGCTATCCCGTCAGGCCTGGGGATAAAAATCTTAGTTTGTCCCCTCCCGAATGATGAATGAATGTTGTGCTTTATTTTTAATATTATGTATTGTCTTATGTCTTTTGTCTTTGTACCCCCTTCCCCGTGTTTTGTAAGCCGCCCTAGTCCCCTCAGGGAAAAGGGCAGCCTATAAATTATAATAAACACTCTAAACACAGAATACAGAAAACAAAAAGGGAGACAAATATGCATTTTAAGTAAGTTGCCTTACAGTCTCCATAGACAGAATGATGGGGGGATAATTCCGGAGTGTAAATGTCATTGATGGCAATCCCAACCATCACCATCACCCTTGACCAAAGAAATGGTGTCAATACTGCAACAGCTCAAAAGCTGAGATGTTTTTTCCTTCTCTCCCGAAGCTTGTACAGATGCTCCTAATATAATCATTGCCTGTCTGATGGCTCTGGTTTTTCATTTAATATAAGCAGTTGTTTAGCTACGAGTGCCGATATAAGCTGTGAGTGGAGGCTGCATGACCAACTCTATAGGTCAGTGTTCCCCAACTTTTCAGACTTTGCAGAATGGCGAGGCAGGGGATGGCTTTGTGTAAGTGGTGCGCTGTTGCGCAGCTCCATTTGCACACTCACACAAATGGAGCTTCACACATGTGCATGCCCGCCCGTTGCTTCCACAGCCCAGTTTTGAATGGGCCATGGCTCCAGATTGGGCTATAGCTTAGGTTAAGAACCCCTGCTCAGGTTTCCATTTTACATTGATGAACACAACTATTTCTGCTTTTTGCAAGTCATGAAAAATATCAAACCTTCCTATCCAGCATGGGGTCTGTCTTTAGAGGAAGATTATTTCCAATCACTGAAAAAGGGAAATTATCTTGGTAGTTTACATTTTATCTCCCAGTGCCACTAAGTGGTGCTGCGTAATTAGGCTTAATTGACTTTTTGTTACCCTACAAAGGATCAGAAATTGTTCTGCAGTCTTGCTCATACAAAGGACAAATTGCTGCCTTCACCCAGGTCAGAAGCCCATGAAATCTTCCCCTGGGCAAGGAGATAGATTGGGAACTAATAGCTGGTGTTTTTCTGGAGGTAGGTGTATCCTGACACTGATGACACCTACTATTAATGAAAAAGAGCCGAGGTGGCACAGTGGTTAGAGTGCAGCACTGCAGGCTACTTCAGCTGACTGCAGTTCTGCAGTTCGGCTGTTCAAATCTCACCGGCTCAAGGTTGACTCAGCCTTCCATCCTTCCGAGGTGGGTAAAATGAGGACCCGGATTGTTGTTGGGGGCAATATGCTGACTCTGTAAACCGCTTAGAGAGGGCTGAAAACCCTATGAAGCGGTATATAAGTCGAACTGCTATTGCTATTGTGCTCAGGCTAGAAGCTGTCTCAAATCTTACTTTGAACTGCAGACTTATTGCTAAATGAAACATCTGGCCTATTTTTTGGGGGGGGATTCCTCTGCTTCAGGTCTTGTGTTTTGCATGTCTTCTCCAGTGAAAAGTTCTAGAGGACTTGAAAGTGAGCAGGCGTTTGCATCGTGTTGATCCTTATAATCCCATTATTGATTTCAGTTTTTTTTTTTAAAAAATATATCAGCAGCAGCCGAGGTGGCGTAGTGGTTAGGGTGCAGTACTGCAGGCCACTTCAGCTGACTGTTATCTGCAGTTCAGCGGTTCTAATCTCACCAGCTCAAGGTTGACTCAGCCTTCCATCCTTCCGAGGTGGGTAAAATGAGGACCCGGATTGTTGTTGGGGGCAATATGCTGACTCTGTAAACTGCTTAGAGAGGGCTGAAAGCCCTATGAAGCGGTATATAAGTCTAACTGCTATTGCTATGGCTAACTTCTGTTCCACTGCTTTCACTGGAATGCTGGAATACTGCTATTATATCCCCCTCCGCCCCCAGTCCTTCTTTTCTTTAGCCAAACCCAAATCCTGCAACCATTCTTCATATCTTTTAGTCTCCAGGCTCCAGAGCTGAGGTGGCGCAGTGGTTAGAGTGCAGCACTGCAGGCTACTTCAGCTGACTGTAGTTCTGCAGTTCGGCTGTTCAAATCTCACCGGCTCAAGGTTGACTCAGCCTTCTATCTTTCCGAGGTGAGTGAAATGAGGACCCAGACTGTGGGGGCGATATGCTGACTCTGTAAACCGCTTAGAGAGGGCTGAAAGCCCTATGAAGCGGTATATAAGTCTAACTGCTATTGCTATTCTTGCTTTTCATGAAATCCACCATCACTCCAGAAATACTTTTAGGAATTCTAGAGAAAGAGCAGCACTGCAAAGGCCCCATGATACGGCACTGCTCTCCTCCTGCTCCACTTGGAAACACTTGAGATAGCCAATGGGCATGTGTGAATGTGAGCTCCACTGAAAACGTTTTTTTTTAAAAATCATACCAAATAAATAATCAAATGAAAACTTCAATCCTTTTTTATCTTTTTCTCAGGCCTTCCCAGCCCCCCTTTATCTGGATGCGTCAGGAGAAAGTAAAAAAAAATAAAAATAGAAGTAATCGATTTTTTCAAACTGGAGCAATCGGATTCTCACCTCAGCAAGTCATTTTCCTCAACATTTAGCTGGATCTTGAGAAGGTAAGATGCATACACCCACAAATGGCTGTTGTCAAAGTGTTTTAATTCCAAGTGTTTGTTTATGTTTCGGGGATTTGCATGTGTATTCACTGGGTGTGTCCCATATATAAATAAGTCACCAAGACACTTTGATGGGCTCAGGAACAATGTGGAACTAGATTCACTAAGAAAAGAAAGGAATGACCCTTGATAGCCTGTGAAATGTTTCTCCAGGAAGTAATTTAATGTATGCTATGCGTTCTCTCTCCCTTCCTTTAGAAGATTTTTGCTAGGAAAATATGATTCTGACTGTGAAGCAGTGTTTCTCAACCTTGGCGACTTTAAGTCCTGTGGACTTCAACTCCCAGAATCCCTGTGTGCTGGCTGGGGGATTCTGGGAGTTGAAGTCCACAAGACTTAAAGTCGCCAAGGTTCAGAAATACTGCTGTGAAGGGTTGGGCGAGAGGCCTGCGGTTTGACGTGGCCATGCTCTATCTTTGAAGGATCTCTCCAATTTCACTTGCTTGGGAACTTCCATTTGGAGAAAGAAATGGGAACAGGGGAAATAGCAATAGCACTTAGATTTATATACTGCTTTTACAGCCGTCTCTAAGCGGTTTTTACAGAGTCAGCCTATTGCTCCCAATAATCTGAGTCCTCATTTTACCCACCTCAGAACAAAGGACGGCTGAGCCAATCATGAGACTTAAACTGCCGAACTGCTGGCAGCCAGCAGCAGTAGCCTGTAGTACCGCATTCTAACCACTGCGCCACCACGGCTCATGGGACCACATGTAGGGGTCTACCACCTCAAAACACTGTAGGAAGTTAGCACCCATCCCACTCCTAGAAAAATGAAATATTTTTAGGAAATATTAAAAGGGCAGAATATTTCCCCTAAAAAGAAATAGAAATAGAAACTCACACCCCCCCATCCTTTGTTAATGGGCCATTAAGGCCTGAGACAGTCTATTCTACATAACAAAGATCTACCCCGTTTCATTGCCCTTCATTGCACCACCCACCAAACTTATCACACAGACAACATACAAAGCTAGCTGACAGCAACCAATCAGGATACTCTTCCTAGTGGAGGAGAGGTAAGGGAAGAAGAAAGAGGTAAGGAGAGGTGGGTGGAAGGGAGAGAAAGAGAAGGAGAGGAGGGAGGATGGGAGAGAAAGAGAAGGAGAGAGGGTAGGAAGGGGAAGAGAGAAGGTAAGAGTAGGGGAGAGGTAAGGGAAGAAAGAAGGGGAAGGAGAGGAGGAAGGTAGGCAGTAGAGAAGGAAGGGAGAGAGAAGAGAAAAGAAAGAGAAAATAAGGTGGTATCCATCCCTCTCAGGAGTCTCCACGCAGCCCATTTTGGACACAAGTGCAGAGTGTATGCAGAGGCTCAGGGAGGGTGAAAAATGGGCCTATCGGAAGTTCAGAAAGGCTGGAAAATTGGCCTGTTTCCAGCCTCCAGAGCCTGGGGAGGCCGTTTTTGTCCTCCCAGAGGCTCAAGGAAAGCCTCAGGAGCCCGGGTAGGGCAAAAATACCTCCCTGCCATGCTGCAGGAGGCCGTCTGGGCCGGTTCCACCACAAAACCGCATTCGACTAAAGCGCGCTCGACGAAACCGCGTAGCTGACGTCATCACAGGGCGACAACAGCGCGGAAACAGAAGCACGCTGTAAACGCTAAACCTAAAATTAACCCCTAAACCTAACCCCCCTAAACCTAATCCTAAACCTAACCCTAAACCTAACCCTTAACCTAACCCTAAACCTAACCCTAAAACTAATCCTTAACCTAATCCTAAACCTAACCCTAACCCTAAAGCTAACCCTAAACCTAACCCTTACCTTAAGTTGAATTGGCTTGCTTTCAAAGCGCTATTTAAAGCGCCCTTCTTTCTCCGCGCTCGCTGTTGTCGCCCTGTTGATGACATCAGCGACACAGTTTAATCGGGCGCGCTTTAGTCGAGCGCGGTTTTGTCGTGCCACGGTCTGGGCCACGCCCACACCCATTGCAGCAAGCGGAGAGAGAACCCCTTGCTAAAATTTTTGAAGACCACCCCTGAAACCTAGGTAGAGTTGCAATGGATAGGAAAAGGCAAGAAACCGCACAGTAGGAGGAGGGAGACGTACAAATGAAAGATTTTGCAGACATTCAAAAGAACATTTCAGTTAAACAGAGGTAAACAATCAGCACTTTTCCGCCTAACAAAAGTTATTAAAAGGCGTAGGTTTTTGTGAGCTCCAGCTAACTATAGACTTTTAATTGAAACCGTCGATTAAACTAAAGCATCACATTGAAGTACTAGAGCCGAGGTGGCGCAGTGGTTAGGGTGCAGTACTGCAGGCCACTTCAGCTGACTGTTATCTGCAGTTCAGAGGTTCTAATCTCACCGGCTCAAGGTTGACTCAGCCTTCCATCCTTCCGAGGTGGGTGAAATGAGGACCCAGACTGTGTGGGCGATGTGCTGACTCTGTAAACCGCTTAGAGAGGGCTGAAAGCCCTATGAAGCGGTATATAGGTCTAACTGCTATTGCTATTGCTACTCTTCCTTTGAAGAGCTAAGGGTGGGAACAGCCCCACCACTTCCACCTTTAGGATAAAAAGGCGCTTCTGTGTACATCCTATTCCCATTTCTATTGGTGGATCAAACTGAATTGGTCTCCATCAGTGGTAATTAATTACCGGAAGTCAACATGGATCTGTCACGAATTAATCTCGCCATATTTAACCTTCTCTTTTTCATTCCGTAACTTTCTTAATAAATTATGGAAATGGTTTGGCATAATCTATCTTGACTTAACAAGACGCATTAGTTTGTGACAAAGAAAGCCATGACACATTGATTAGCAAGCTAGTCAAGTGTGGACTGGATGGCATGAAAATTAAGTGGATACGTAGATGGATAGTTAACTGAATACTCAAAGTGTTTATCAATGGCTCATCACACTGGAGAAAAACAGAACTATGTCCCAAAGGTGCTTTTTCATGAGGCAACTGGACTGCCTGGGGTTTTTTTTGGGAAGACGTTTCGCTTCTCTTCTAAGAAGCTTCTTGGATGAGAAGCAAAACGTCTTCCAAGAAAAACCAAGAATGTCCAGTTGCGTCTTCAAAAAGCACCTTTGGGGCAACCATGACTTGGATGACTGAGAATCTCCATAGAACTGAGAACGGTGCTACAAAGATCAGTACTGGTTCCATCATTAAGAAGGGAAGTTTATCGAATGTGTTTCTATCTACATAACAACACAGTGACACACGTAAATCCAATGTAAACATAATTGTCCAAATCATGAGGAAAATCATTTCACTTAATATGCTTTGATCAGACTCTCCCTTAAGTTACCGTATTTTTCGGAGTATAAGACGCACCAAGGTTTTGAAGAGGCACATTTTTCAAAAAAAGTTTTTACACTCTGCAAACCTCCCAAAAACGGCACTTTTTTTGCAAAAACGGGCCCATTTTTTTCCCCAAAAAAGGGCATGAATACCCCTTAGGAGGGTTGTTGAGTGTTCCTGAGGGGAGGGGCAAAAACAAGCAAAAAACGGGCCCATTTTGTCAAAAAAAAGGGCATTAGGAAGCTTATAGAGTGCTCCTGGGAGGTGAGGAGACAAAATTGAGCAAAACAACGACCCATTTTTTGCTTATTTCTGCCTTCCCCAGCCCCCAGGAGCTCTCTGAAAGCTTCCTAGAAGCTCTATAGGGCCATTTTGGTGAAGGGGTTTCAGGAGGCAGGAAATGTATTCAGTGTATAAGACGCACCCAGATTTTCAGCCTCTTTTTGGAGGTAAAAAGGTGCATCTTATACTCTGAAAAATATGGTACTAACTCCAGTTAGGACCACCATATTTTAAGAAGGGCTGAAAGAAACTGAAAGAGTGTCAGAGAAGGGCAACAAGAATGATCAAGGGACTAGAAACTAAGTTTTAAGAAGAAAGACTGAAAGAACTGGGCATGTTTAGCCAGAAGAAGAAAACAACTGAGGGGAGATGTGATAGCAATCTTCAAGTATTTAAAAGGATGTCACACAGAACATTGTCTTGTTCTCTCGCTGGACAGCTCAAGACAGAAAAACAGGAAGACAGATTCAAACTGAACATCGGAAAAACTTCTTAACAGAAATAGCAGGCCAAGAAAGGAACCTTGTTACCCATAGAGATACCACTGTTCTTAGGATTCTTCTTGACAACCATGGACAATTTAACTTGAATCTAGTACAATTGCTAGTCTCAGCAAGAGAAAAATATAGCATGAATCTCCTTGGTCGATTCCAATATGCCTTATGTGAAGTGCTAGCTTTTCACAGGTAACACAAGAGCTTAATGTCTATAGAGATTCTCCGTTATCCAGGTGATAATTGTTCCAACAGTGCTTTTCCAAAAGGCAACTGTATTGTTTTTCCTTGAAGACATTTTACTTCTCATCCAAGAAGCTTCTTCAGTTCTGAACTGATTACAAGTTCGTCCATCTGTATCAAAACTGAACATGAAATAAAATGTGAAGAATTTCTTGGTACCTTCCCATCTGAATTCTGAACAATGTGGGTCATGGCTGAATTACTGGGGACAGAAGCTCTCTGTGAGTATCTATCTGTAGAGATATTAATCCCATATTCAAGAATGATAGGCACAAATGAATGTGCTCGATACATTCTGAAATTCAGGGTAATTTATATGAATTCAAAATTATACTTAAAAATACCAGAGGTGGGTTCCTAGCAGTTCGCACCTATTCGGTAGAACCAGTTCGTCAAATCTACCGAACCGGTTAGAAGAGGTTCCACCGGTGGACCCGGAAAGCAGGCCACACCTACAGAAGAGGTTCCAAAATTTTTTGAAACCCACCACTGAAAAATACATATAAGAATTACAAAAGTATATGCTGAAAAAGATAGTATCCAAATCAACCAGCTGTCTATATATAAAGTATATGGTGCAACTGTCCTGGCATTATCTCCGCCATTAAAAAAATAAAGTATAACACAAATATCTTATGCGTTCTGCTTGCATTACTAATTATGTACACATACTTAACCCCTTATCAACGTTACATTTACATAATATAACGCATATACTACATCTTCTTCCAATCCTTGTTCTTTTCTGTTCCAACTTCTATTCCTCAAATCCAACCATTGGTAAAATCTGTTCCAAATCTCATAGTATTCTGTCTCTCCTTTGTTTTTTTAATTCCAGCATTAGTCTATCACAGGGATGGCTAATCTTTTTGCCATTGCGTGCCAAAGGGGGAAGAGTGCAGGGGGGGGGTCGTGCACTGGGGTGCCCACACCCATAATTTTGTGTGCGTGAACCACCCTGCGCGCATACGTGCGCGACCCCCGCCCTCCCCCTGCTTTTGGCACGTGATGGGCCCATTTTTCATCCTCCCCAGGCTCCAGAGGCTTTCTAGGAGCTTGGGGTGGGCGGAAATGGCATCTCCCGCCTACCCCAGAGGCTTCAGGAGGCTTCCCTGGAGCCTCTGGAGGACAAAAACAGCCGAAAATGAAGGCCAAAGTCAGCTGGTGGAGCTGATAGGGCAACGCCTTGCATGCCCTAACAAATTACTCCACATGCCACCTGTGGCATGCATTCCATTGGTTCGCCATCACGGGTCTATCACATTGTGCAGAGTTTAATATTTTCTTTATTGGTTCCACCACAAAATCGCGGAGGACAAAATCGCGCTCGACGAAACCGCGCATTTGACGTCATCACAGCGCGATGAAAACATCGCGCTGTGATCGAAAAATGTAAAAATAAAGCTAAAACCTTACCCTAACCCCCCCAAACCTAACCCTAAACCTAACTCTTAACCTAACCCTAAATCTAACCCTAAACCTAACCGTTAACGTAACGCTAAACCTAACGCTAACCCTTAACCTAACGCTAAACCTAATGCTAATGCTCTAAACCTAACCCTAACCCTTAACCTAACCCTAACCCTAACCCTAACCCTTATCTTTATGTGAATCGGCTTGGTTTACTTTTAATTTTATTTCAATTTTTAATTTTTTTCGTCGCGCTGTGATGACATCATATGCGCGCTTTCGTCGAGCGCGATTTTGTCCTCTGCGCTTTTGACGGGTCACGTCTTTATTATTTCCCTTTCTAGAGGTATGTTCTCACTAATATTTTGTATATTCAATGTACCAAACGAAGATAAAGCTTCGGAATTCCATTATTAGTCGCACTGAATGGATAGCAAATAAAGAAGGATTATTATCAGGCCATCTGGGAAATGAGCCTCATCAAGGTTTTGGGCTTTCCCCACTTGTACCTAACCTCAGCAGAGACACACATTTTGTGCCCCACCCTGTGCGTTGATTCCATGACATTCCCAACCCATGAAGACAGGCTTCAATTGTCCTTATCTGCACCAGTGTTAACACGGCATTTTCCCCCTTAAGCCAACAGCATCCAGTGACAGCTGCAGGTATGTAAAATCCATGCCAACTCGTAATCCACTGAGAGCAAAAAAGCAGATGTTAAGATGAGCCTATGCAGATGAAGGGGGCCACGCTAGGCAGGTAGGAAAAAGATTTGATTCCCAAATCAAAGGTTTGATTTAAACTCTTACGGAATTTTTTTTTTTTTACTCTCATCCCAATCGTGTTTCTGACATCTTTACTTCATCTTTGTAGGTGTATCTGAATGGATATTTATTGCCCCGGGAAATAGTAAAGTGCCATTAAAAAAAAAAGTTAAGGATTGTACAGGTAGTCCTCAACGTACAACAGAACATTTAGTGGCCCTTCAAAGTTACAACAGCACTGAAAAAAGTGACTTACAACACTTACAACATGGGTAGAGAAGGATGGGAGAGAGGGTGGGGGGGAAGGCAAAAGGGAAGGGGGGGAGCGGATCTGGAGAGAGGAGTGGTAGAGGGCGAGGGGAAGTAGGGTAGAGGGGGATGATGGAGGGAAGATAGAAAGTTGGAGGGTGGTGGAAGAAAGAGGTGTATGGAGGATGGAAGAGGTATATTGGGCTTTTATTTTCTGGGGCATTGTCGACCGTGATCCGTCAAAACCGCGTTCCACAAAACCGCGGTCGACGAAATCACGTATGTGACGTCATCACAACGCGACGAAAAAGATTGAAAAATTGAAATAAAAATTAAATTACAGCAAGCCGATTCACATAAAGGTAAGGGTTAGGTTAAGGGTTAGGTTTAGGGTTAGGTTTAGGGTTAGGTTTGGGGGAGTTAGGGTAAGGTTTTCGCTTTATTTTTACATTTTTCGATCTTTTCCGTCGCGCTGTGATGACGTCACATACGCGCTTTCGTCGACCGCGATTTTGTCGTCCGCGGTTTTGTGGTAGAACCATTGTCGACAAGAGGAATTGATGCAATTACTGTTTAATACTGTATGGGGTATACATGTGAGTGTATGAAAATGAAAATGAAAATAAAATATACTAAAAGATAAAAAACACAACAGTTGCAGCATCTCCACAGTCAAGTGATCAAAATTCAGACGCTTGGTAACTGACGGGTATTTATGACAGTTGCAGTGTCCTGGGGGGTAATGTGATGCCCTTTTGTAACCTTCTGACAAGCAAAGTCCATGGCGAAGCCCGATTCACTTAACAACCACATTACTAAGTTAACATCTGCAGTGATTCACTTAAACAACGGTGGCAAGCAAGGTCGTAAAATGGGGCAAAACTCACTTAACAAACGTCTCACTTTGCAACAGAAATCTTCCATTGTGGTCATAGGTCACGGTGGGCATAGGATACATCTATCCTCATCTTAAATCCCAACGGCATGGTGTTCTTCGAGATGCTTCATCTTGTGACTTTCTAAGTGCAGACAGGAAAATGTGACAATCTCAATACACTCTTATAATTCTCAAACTTTGCTTCCAGACTTTTAATACCCTGTTTCCCTAAAAATAAGACCTCCCTGGATAATAAGCCCAATCGGGCTTTTGCATGCATGCGCTAAAATAAGCCCTTCCCCTAAAATAAGCCCTCCCCAAAAATATTGCAACACAGCAGCAGCCATGAGGTGACCATGCTTGCCGCCTCCCGCACCTCAAAAATAATAAGACCTCCCCAAAAATAAGGCCAAGCGCTTGTTTCAGGGGTCAAAAGAAAATAAGACCCTGTCTTGTTTTTGGGGAAACAAGGTAGTCTTTGTTTCGGATCATGGTGAAACCACAGTGGCATTCTGGAAATATATTACAATACCAGAAGACCATAGAGTAAAGAAACATTCTCATAAAAAGCTGGATTAAAAAAAACCATGTTTTTAATCTGTGGCACGACAAAACCGCGCTCGACTAAAGCGCGCCCGATTAAACCGCGTCGCTGATGTCATCAACAGGGCGACAACAGCGAGCGCGGAGAAAGAAGGGCGCTTTAAATAGCGCTTTGAAAGCAAGCCGATTCAAGTTAAGGTAAGGGTTAGCTTTAGGGTTAGCTTTAGGGTTAGGTTAAGGGTTAGGGTTAGGTTAAGGGTTAGGATTAGGTTTAGGGTTAGGTTAAGGGTTAGGTTTAGGGTTAGGTTTAGGGTTAGGTTAAGGGTTAGGGTTAGGTTTAGGATTAGGTTTAGGGGGGTAGGTTTAGGTTTAGGGGTTAATTTTAGGTTTAGCGTTTACAGCATGTTTTTCTCCGCGCTGTTGTCGCGCTGTGATGACGTCAGCTACGCGGTTTCGTCGAGCGCCCTTTAGTCGAACACGGTTTTGTGGTGGAACCTTTTTAATCAGGACATACATTTTTCAACTGGCTTTGTACCTTTTCTGTGTTTTGGAGGAAACCAAACCATGGAATCAATTACTACGGTTGCACCATCATTTTTCACAACATTACCTTAAAAATTCCTAATTAAGAGAGAAATCTTGTGTGTGAAACTAAGACAAAAACGGAAAAGACTTGCGCATTTCCTTTCTAATTCAAAGAGCAAATGTGGCAGTTTGAAGTTGCAGATGCCTGCAAATGAAAGGAAACTTTGAACGCATTTAAAATTGAAGCTTTTGACTTCCAGGCAAAGAAGAGACCAATCATGAGGAAGAAATGTTTTAAAAAAAAACACCACACATTTGACTGCTTCTCCCATTTTAAAGGCAAATACACAAGAACATTAGTCAATCACACCACCAGCCTACACACATGATGCTCTTGCAATGTGTGCAGTTTAACACAAAGCTACATGCACCTGTCAAGTCTCTCACCATGGAAGCCAGATTTTCTGCATGAATAAAAAGGAAAGGAAATATGTACTGGTAACAATAGTCTGTTCTCAGATTTAAAAGCTATGGGGGGGAAAAGTGTAAAACAGAAGTTGCTGGACCCAAGTCTCTCTCCAGCCTGTTCATCATTCTGAGACAATATCTAGAAAGGATTTTTTAAAAAAAAAAAAAGAAAAGAACAGCTATTATATATATAACACAACTGCCGAATATGTAATACAGCACAGGTTCGAATCCCAGTAAGGGTATGGCTAGCTGATGAGAGCTAAATAGCTTGAAATAGATCTACACTAGTCTCCCTTTATTTATTTATCAGCACAAATACAACACAAATGTAACAAAGGCAACAGTAAACATATTGGGTTTCTGTCTGGATGGTCTCTTATGACGAGCCGATGGACAGAGAATGGAAGCAGTGAACTTCCTCCCATATTTGGGCATACCAGGGGTTGTGGCTTTAAATATATACCTTTCTCCCTGGCTCAGCTGATAAGGAGAAGAACTCTGTGGCTTAATGGTTAACACATCTGCCTAAGATGCAATACAGCACAGGTTCTAATCCCAGTAAGGGTATGGCTAGCTGATGAGAGCTAAATAGTTTGAAATAGATCTATACTAGTCTCCCTTTATTTATTTATCAGCACAAATACAACACAAATGTAACAAAGGCAACAGTAAAAATATTGGGTTTCTGTCTGGATGGTCTCTTATGACGAGCCGATGGACAGAGAATGGAAGCAGTGAACTTCCTCCCATATTTGGGCATACCAGGGGTTGTGACTTTAAATATATACCTTTCTCCCTGGCTCAGCTGATAAGGAGAAGAACACTGTGGCTTAATGGTTAACACATCTGCCTAAGATGCAATACAGCACAGGTTCTAATCCCAGTAAAGGTATGGCTAGCTGATGAGAGCTAAATAGCTTGAAATAGATCTATACTAGTCTCCCTTTATTTATTTATCAGCACAAATGCAACACAAATGTAACAAAGGCAACAGTAAAAATATTGGGTTTCTGTCGTGATGGTCTCTTATGACGAGCCGATGGACAGAGAATGGAAGCAGTGAACTTCCTCCCATATTTGGGCATACCAGGGGTTGTGACTTTAAATATATACCTTTCTCCCTGGCTCAGCTGATAAGGAGAAGAACACTGTGGCTTAATGGTTAACACATCTGCCTAAGATGCAATACAGCACAGGTTCTAATCCCAGTAAAGGTATGGCTAGCTGATGAGAGCTAAATAGCTTGAAATAGATCTATACTAGTCTCCCTTTATTTATTTATCAGCACAAGTACAACACAAATGTAACAAAGGCAACAGTAAAAATATTGGGTTTCTGTCGTGATGGTCTCTTATGACGAGCCGATGGACAGAGAATGGAAGCAGTGAACTTCCTCCCATATTTGGGCATACCAGGGGTTGTGACTTTAAATATATACCTTTCTCCCTGGCTCAGCTGATAAGGAGAAGAACTCTGTGGCTTATTGGTTAACACATCTGCCTAAGATGCAATACAGCACAGGTTCTAATCCCAGTAAGGGTATGGCTAGCTGATGAGAGCTAAATAGCTTGAAATAGATCTATACTAGTCTCCCTTTATTTATTTATCAGCACAAATGCAACACAAATGTAACAAAGGCAACAGTAAAAATATTGGGTTTCTGTCGTGATGGTCTCTTATGACGAGCCGATGGACAGAGAATGGAAGCAGTGAACTTCCTCCCATATTTGGGCATACCAGGGGTTGTGGCTTTAAATATATACCTTTCTCCCTGGCTCAGCTGATAAGGAGAAGAACTCTGTGGCTTAATGGTTAACACATATGCCTAAGATGCAATACAGCACAGGTTCTAATCCCAGTAAGGCTAGCTGATGAGAGCTAAATAGCTTGAAATAGATCTATACTAGTCTCCCTTTATTTATTTATCAGCACAAATACAACACACACACACACATATATTCAAGAAAATACAACATTTAAAAACAAAAAGCCATTAACAAAATGAAGTAAAAAGTATCAAATAATGGCAAAATTATAAATGAATATAAAATAAAAGCTCAAGTCTCAAAACAACAAGTTAAACTTTGGCTGCCCAAATTTCCCCAGTCACTTTATATGAAGCCAGTTTATACCTTGAAAGCAAACACACATCATCCAGGGCTTTAAATCAGGAGCACCAGCGTCCTTTAACTACAGTAGAAGCAAGAAATGACATTTTATTAGCTTCCAACACATGGGTAGATTTCTTAGCTGTAAAGTACTCCATTCGGGATCACGATCGCCCTATAGCAACTCCAGTTGGCCTCAACTGGATTGAGGAGCGCTGTTAGCTGCCGGAAGTGTTTTTGCTCAAGCAGTTCTAATAGAAGGTATAGATTTGTTTGGCGTCTAAATTAACGGCAGTGTTTTGTTTTAAACTGCGGAGAACGTCCTTCATCCATGGGCTTTCGATTCCTTGAGGTCCGGTGCTGTACATAGGATTTTTTTTTAAAGTACTCTCATGGATATGGCCCACTCTTATAAAAACGCCACCCTTTCACTGTGCCGTTTTGAATGCCAAACCCCACAGTGCCTTAAATCTGCAACTCTTGCTTTACCCAGATCAACTCTGAAGACCAACCCTAAGTTTTTCCATAATGTTTACTCCTAAGGAAATGCCACACAGCCAGGGCTGCAGAATAGAGATGGTATTCCACAGGTTCTGACCAGTTCTAGAGAACTGGTAGCGGAAATTTTGAGTAGTTCGGAGAACATAATACTGGCTAAGGCCCATCTATTCTCCGTGACCCGACAAAAGCGCAAACGTCATAAGCGCGCCGACAAAACCGCGGCGCTAAAACCGCGATGTCAAAAGCACGCCGACAACAGCGCGCCGACAACAGCGCGATTTAAGTTAAGGTAAGGTTTAGGGTTAGGTTTAGGGTTAGGTTTAGGGTTACGTTACAGCGCACTTCTGTCGGCGCGCTTCAGGGCTCATTCGTCACGCGGTTTTGTCACCGCGGTTTAGTCAGGCGCGCTTTTGTTGTTCGCGCATTTGTGGTGGAACCCTATTCTCTGCCTCCCAGCTGATCAGGAGGAAATGGGGATTTTGCAGTATCCTTCCCCTGCCACGCCCACCAAGCCAGCCCACAGAACAGGTAATCATAAAATTTGAATACCACCACTGCCCAGCCACTAGAACTCCCAAGTGAAAGCAAGGGACAGGCGCCTCCTCCAGCAAGGATGTAAAAGTTGCCCCTGATTTATAATAACGGGGATAATTAAAATGCTCCGAGAGGAATGATGCCATGTGTACATTTCGGGAAATCAAGTTGCTTTTCATTCGATTGAATTCGACCTGTCCACTTTTTCCTCCTGGCCTATGCATTATTATTGGAACTGCTCTCCCCCACCTCCCCTACACAGAGTTATTCAGATGCCCACGCCAAGGAGCTTTCTTGTGGCTTCATCAAGGCTGAGCAACTTCTTGTCCCCCCTCAAACCCATCTTTTAAAGTTTCTTTCTTTCTTTCTTTCTTTCTTTCTTTCTTTCTTTCTTTCTCTTTCTTTCTTTCTGAGCCGAGGTGGCGCAGTGGTTAAATGCAGCACTGCAGGCTACTTCAGCTGACTGCAGTTCGGCTGTTCAAATCTCACCGGCTCAGGGTTGACTCAGCCTTCCATCCTTCCGAGGTGGGTAAAATGAGGACCCAGATTGTTGTTGGGGGCGATATGCTGACTCTGTAAACCGCTGAGAGGGCTGAAAGCCCTATGAAGCGGTATATAAGTCTAACTGCTATTGCTATTGCTATTGCTATTGCTATTCTTTCTTTCTTTCTTTCTTTCTTTCTTTCTTTCTTTCTTTCTTTCTTTCTTTCTTTCTTCCTTCCTTCCTTCTTTCTTTCTTTCTTTTTCTTTCCGCACTCCTCTTTGGAACAGCGGGGCACAAGCGAACCCCTGGACATTTTCAAGTAGGAGGAGGGGGGTGAGAGGAAAATAGAGCGAGCCACACACCCACCCACCCACCGACCCGCGACCGCCCTTATACTTAATCTACCTCCAGCCCCGGCTCCGCTCCTCCACCGGGGGTTGGAGGGGGACATCCGCAAGGTGTCGCTTTATTTTTTTTATTTTTTTTGCAGAGCAAAGCAGGGGCGCCGTGCAAGCGTTCTTTTCCAGACGGTAGCTTGGGGGGGGTGTGTGTTTTTGTGTGTGTGTGCGTGCAAAACCAAGGATGTACACAACCGAGGAAGCTTATCTAATCGGCCTCAGCACACAAACACCCGTCTAAGCCTTTCGGGCAGCCCGTTGGACGAAGGTGTCGCTTTGCGGGGCGCAATTCCAGATCCGTTTACTCCTCGCACCCGGGGACTCCCCAACTCTCTGTAATTAGGGTCCTCCTTCTGCCCCGAGGGTCTTCTTTCCCTCCGCCTCCTCCTGTTTTTTTTTAAGGATCGACTAAAAAACATTTCAAACCCGAACGGGAAACCATTTAGGCACATGAAAACGAGGCGGGGGTGACCCCGGGATCGCTTCCCACCACCCCCCTTGCAGAAAGCCTCGGCTGCAACAGGAGGGGATGGACACTGTTGTTGTTGTTGTTGTTGTTTTGCAAGGGGGGGAGTTTCCCTGCCGGGGTATTCCGGAGCCAGGATCGAGGGCAAAGCAAGCGCCTCGGCGGTTGCCATTGCAGCAAACGGAGGGGGAGGGAGAAAGGGAGGCGGGGAGGGAGGGCAGCGGCTTCGCAAAGTGCGCGAACCCGCCCCGGATCAGCCGGTGGCATCGGGAGTTAAACCCAGCGCGGAGTGCAACGGCGGCACTTTGCATTCCTCTCTTTTTTTCCCCCCTTCCCTCCCTCTTCTTTTCCTTTTTTTTTCTTTTGCAAGCCTCTCTCCTTCCCAAGGAAAAAAAAAAGAGGCAGTAGCAAAAAAAAGGGGGGGGGTTGTTGTGTGTGTGTGTGTGTTGTGTGTTTTTGGCGCCAAATGCCTGGCACCTCCCCTGGCTCTTGGTTCTATGGAAATCAGGGAGGTGGGGTTAAGTTTCTTTCGCTCGCTCGCCCCCACCCCCTTTCCTCCCCCCCCCCTCCTCGGGTGTGTCAGGAATTTTTTTTCCTCTCTTTTTAGTTAATAATATACAAGAGGTTCAAAGCCCCTTTAGTGACAGTCATCTGTCTGCAAGCGCAGGGGGAATGCAGAGGTTTTAAAACACTGGAAAGGGTGGAGGGGGGGAGGCGGCGGCGGCGATTGGGCTGCCTGGCGCTCTTTAAAGCCCTCGCTTCGGAGACCACCGCCTGCATTAATTCAAGCCCCTTCTGCTCTTTCCCCGCGGCCGCCCCTCCGCCTTGCAACCACCACCGTCGCCGCCAGCCGGGAGGTAAGACAAGGAGGATGCAAACGTAACCTTTGTGGGGAAAGGAAGAGAATTTGGGGAGGGGGGCGTGAGAGAGAGAGAGAGAAAGAGGACCGGGGAGATCGGTGCCACCTTCGGGATAGGGAAGGAAGCATTGGCGATCCGCGTCTGCTTGGGGTTGTCTTTTCATTCATCGGAAGCCAATGGAGTAAGAGCCGCTTTCTCCCCCGGTGTTGCGGGTCTGCATCTGGCCAGATGTTTTGCGCGGCTTCTCCTCGCCTTCTCTCCGCTTCCACCCCCCCAACACACACACACACATAGTCCCCGCGCCCCCAATGCCTTGCTAGCCAATTCCTACGGCTTTTGAACGGGAGAGGAGGAAGACCACCGTACAATAGGGAGAGGGGGGGGCGGGGCAGGCGAGCGACCGAGAGCAGCTGGGATTGCGGCTGCTGTTCGTGGGGGGGGGGAGATTTTATTTGCGCGCTCGCGCGTGTGTTTGTGTGGATCCGCGCGCGCGTTTTTCTCCGCGGGGTGAAAAAAAAACCGCTTGTTTTTGCTGTTGTGGTTTCTTGAGCAAATCTCTGAGCAACGGTTGTGAACCTGGCGGGGGCCCGTTCCCCGTACAATGCCCCCCCCCTAGCTGGCTTCTTTCATTCATCGCCCTCCCGGGTTTTTTGTCTTAACGTTGCCCACCATTCCCTCCGTTTGGTCTTCTTCTTTGGCGCGGAGCAAAAGTTGCCCAGCCTTATTTCAGACTTGGGAGGCTTTGTAACGAACGAGGTTACTACCTAGGCGCGAACCCCGAGGAAGCGAGCTGGTGGCCGGCCGGTTGTTAGTAGCGTGTCTTTTTTTTTTAAGTACGGCTTTGGGGGGGCTTTCGGGACGGGGAACAATGGGATAGGAGGGGGAAATCGCCAGCCTTCCTTCCTTTTCTTTTTTCCTCTCCTCCTTTTGGAAAAAAAAAGTAACGTGTGTATGTGTGTGTGCAAAAGAGCATCCCGGGGGCGTCTTTTCCTCTCCCCCCCCTCCCCGCTTCCGCGTGTAATTTCGTGCTCGCGTGCACGTGCCCGCGAAACCCACCAAAACACAAGAATAATAATCTTCTCTTTATTAGAAAAGGGGTTTGTGGTTGTTTGTGTGTTTTTTACCCGGGTGTGGAGAGCGGTTGCGGTGCGCGTGTTGTGAATTTCCTTCTGTTGCATAATGCTGCTTGGCTGGGTGACTTCCTTTCCTTCCCGACCCCCCCCCCTCCTCCCCTTCCTCTCTTTCTCTCCCCCCCCCCCCAATCCCCGCTTTTCCTCCTCTATCTCTGCGTGTGGGTTTCTGGAAGCGCTCTGGCGAATGAATGGAATGGCAATTTGCAAAGTAGCCCTGAGCGCGTCTCTCTCTCTCTCTCCCCCCCCTCCCTGGTTTCTTTTTTTTAAACATCCGCCGCCGTCCTCTTTTTCCCTCTCCTGCCCCTAGACTACGGATGACAAAAGGAGGAAGAAACTTCCTCTTACTTTGCTTGGAAGAAGCCAGCTCTCTTTTTTCTCTCTCTGCGGGGTAAAATCCTGGAGGAATAATTTTGGGAAGCCCTCTTGAATAATAAAGGGGTGCGGAGGCTCCTGCCCTTTCTAAGCTCCTGGTTCAGATTTTTCTCAGCGTTTTCCTTTCTTGGAAGCGAGTAAGTAAGGAGTAGGATGTGGGTGATGTTTCTTTCTGGGGGCTTCGGACTTTTTCATTGAAAGGTTGATGCTTATCATGATGGATCTACATGGAGTAGGGGTGACCTTTCTGCCCTTTAAATCTAACTTGTATTTTCCCTTCCCGCTTCATTTCAGGTTCTGCTAGGAAGGGGGTGTCTTTCCTCACCCGGTGGGAAGAAACCAACATTTCTCTCTTCGGTTGTAATACCCTAATTCAAGATCCCGACTCAAGCGGCGACCCTCGGAGATGCCAGGGATGGTCAGCAAAAATTCCGATCTCGAATTCGACTCTTTGCAGCCCTGCTTCTACCCGGACGAAGATGATTTTTATTTATGCGGTCCCGACTCTGCTCCTCCGGGGGAGGATATCTGGAAAAAGTTTGAGCTGCTGCCGACGCCCCCTCTGTCTCCCAGCCCGGCGGGTCTGCAGGAGAACCCCCCGGGAGGAGCCCCCGTGACCTGGGGGGCGGCGACGGCTCTAGGGGGATACCGAACCAGCGACCCTCTGGACTGGGCATCCGAGTTGCTGCTGCTGCCGCCCGAAGCTGACCTTTGGGGCAGTGCCGATGGAGGAGACTCCTTCGAGATGGGTTTGGGAGAAAGCAGCAACCTCAACGCCATCATTATTCAGGACTGTATGTGGAGTGGCTTCGGGACCAGTGATAAGCTGGAGAGGGCAGTCCCCGAGAAAGCACAGACTAAAGGAGGAACAGCTGGAGCGCCTGCCCCAGCTGGCTCTGCCATCCCCCCAGCTGCTCTCCCCTCCAAAACCAGCCCTGGGAACAATAGCGGCAGCCAAGCAGAGCTCAACAATTCCGTGTCAGAGTGTGTGGATCCAGCCGTGGTTTTCCCTTTCCCCGTTAAGAAGCGAGATCTCCCAGCCGCGGTCTCCTTGGGAGGAGGAGGAGGAGGAGGAGTGGCAGGCGCCCGGGTGAGCGTGAACTGCAGCGGTGGCCTTGCTCAAGGGGTGACCGTCCCTGCACCCCGAAGCAGCCACCACCCAAGTGTAACTAATGACAGCCGGGCCAACAACAGTTCGGGAGACGACACACTCAGTGATTCTGGTAAATAACCACATCCTTTGTTATTGTGCGAGCGCTGGGCGCTGGGAGGAGATTTCATGGGGACTCGTAGACCAATACAATCGTAGTATAATAGGTGGGATTTCAGTGGCACTTTACATCTTTCCCAACAAAGGTGGCAGCAGGAAATTGGTGGCCTAAGAGATGTTGCCTCCTTACGGAATATGGGGAGAACATGCTTTTTTTTTACTCTGCCATTTCTTTCCGTAGCCAGATTAAACTGAGCTTTCGCTGCCCTACAAACAAGTAATGGTGTAGCATCCACTGAAGAATATAAATTTTAGAGAGCGCAGTGGCTTTGGGGTGGGTTTGACAACTGAGTCTAAAAGGAGGGAAGGGAGTTGGTGGCTGCTGTTTGCAGAGGGAATTATCCACTGCAGAACAGCAAATTTTATTAGGTGCAGATTTAAAGCAGCAATGGGACAGATGTGGGCAAGGAAGGAAACTCCCGTTAACCAGTAAGATATTTCTGCAATTGTATGGGTTTTAAATGCTGGTAGGGTGAAACTGAGCCAACATTAAATGAAGCAAGCCCTCCAGAGCTGGGTAGAGGCAGAACACATAATGCAACTGCACGGATTTGATAAGGAAGTGATGTAGATTATAGTCCAGTTGTGTTTTTGAAAAGAGTTCTAAAGTTCAAAACCAGCACAAGCCCCTATAGACTTTTAAGGAGTACCTTTCCATTAGGTTCCTCCTAGATGTGTTGCAAAACCTTGCCAGTAGATGGCAGTATGTTTTTCTCTCCCAGCTGAGTATTGGATTAAAAAAAGTTTTACTTATGGGGCTCCCAGAATTTGTGTCCCTTACAAGACATTTGAATGTTGTTGATGGATGAATGAAATCTTATTTTAAAAACCTACAGCAGCACGATGTGGAGCACATGCAGCCCGTTAACTGCATTTATTATTATTGTCCAAAATGGTAACTTTTCTCGAGTATTGGACAAAACAGGCTTCTTTCAGCAAAAAATGACTTCTGCTAGTCATTTAACTTTGAATTTTACAATTTAAGAAGGTTTCGAAACGAACACTCTCTGTAAATTATATGAGGCTTTAGCAGGCTTGGGGGGGGGGGGTTTAGTGGAATAAAACGTAGAATGCTGGCTTTAAATTCAACAAAATGCTTATAATCCCAAGGGGGGAGGAGTGGAAAGGAGAATCCAGTGTGACAATAAACAGTTTCTTGTCTGTAAATGAGAGGAGCCATATGACCATAATCATAAACTTGACGATCAGCCTCCTGTTTCAAAAGATTCACTGCCTCCTTCAAGTCTGAGGCTTGACAGCTTTCAGCAAGGCGGCTTCCTCCTAACAGCTGTCTTCTTGGCAATAAACCAGAACTTTAGCTTAAAGGGACCGAACAACTGGGACCACTCTGCATTTTCAGAGAGAACAATTGCTTAGTTTTCTAGCCCTTTTTTTTCAAAGAAATGGGAATGGGTCCCAGGAGAGGTTTCATGTCTCTCCCCCACTCCTCTGTGTGTGTGTGAGAGAGAGGGAGAGAGGGAGGGAGGGAGAGGGAATGAGTGTGTGAATGAGAAGGTTTGTTAACCTTCTCATATAATATAATGAATGTATTATATCTGCCTTGTGCATCAATTTTGTCCATGCAGTTCAATTCAATAGAACAATTCCATAAAAATCGGATTGAGGGTTTACTTTATGTTCTTTTTATCCTACAACCAGTTGGATTGTAATTTTGTTTACTTATTGGCCTGAATATCTTCCCTATCTCCAAACATGTCTCCTCTACTGACAGCTTGATGGCATATATACATGGGGTCTGTGGCTTGGGCATGCAAATTCTATTCTGCATGCTCTTTTCCTGCCTGTCCTTCCTGCTTTAAGATTCCTTATCCATTGGCCTTTGTTAATTAATGCAGAATGTCCTAAGTATGCTTCCCTGGAGTTCTAATGTCCTGACCTTTTGTCTTTCCAATAAAAGATGAAGACGAGGAAGAAGAGGAGGAGGAGGAGGAGGAAATCGACGTGGTCACTGTGGAAAAGAGGCGCTCTTCCTCTTCCTACAAGGCTATCACCACCCTGACCATTGCAATGCGTCCCAAGAACGGCACCGCCTTTGCCTCGGTGAGAACTCAGCCCAGCGAAGTCATCTTAAAGCGCTGCGCCCCCATCCACCAGCAGCACAACTACGCGGCGCCTTCCCCGTATATCGAGAGGGAAGATGTGCCCCTGCCCAAAAAGCTGAGAAACGAAGCGGCGCCTCGTCCAGCCAAGCCAGCGACCCAACCAAAGCCCAAGAGCTCCAGCCCTCGCAATTCGGATTCGGAAGACAGCGAGCGACGACGCAACCACAACATTTTGGAACGGCAGCGGCGTAACGATCTGAGGTCGAGCTTTCTGACGTTAAGGGACCACGTGCCCGAACTGGTGAAAAACGAGAAGGCCGCCAAAGTGGTCATCTTGAAAAAGGCCACCGAGTATGTCCATTCCCTGCAGGCTGAGGAGCACAACTTGTTGTTGGAAAAGGAAAAACTCCAAATCAGGCAACAGCAGTTGATAAAAAAATTGGAACACATGCAGACTTGCTAGTGTGGGGGGGCGGGGGGGTTGGAAAGCAAATAAAACAAACACCTGACCTTTTATATATTTGTCTGACCTGGACAAGCTATTGCCACTTTGCACATTTTTGATTCCTTAAAGAGAGCTATGTTTTTTGTTTTGTTTTTTTGACGTTAAGAATGTTGGTTTTATTTTCAATCCCATCTCTTGCGTAATTGACACCACCTTGTTATTATACCCGAAGAGGAGATCAAATGGGGGGGTCCTCCTCCTCTGGAATTGGAGAGACTGCCAAAAACCATGGTGGAATGGCTTTCCCGTGTTTCATCTTGGAACTGTTGTCCTTGCAATGTTGTGAGCGTTGAGACTTGCTTATGACATCCAGTTTGAGTTGGAAACATTCATTCCATTTTAATGGTGCTTTATGTTTTACAGGTGTTATTATGGGGGCAAAACCATGTTATACCCAGGGGGGAAGGGAAACCGCCTGTGTAAATACCATATACACGTTTGCCTTTTGTACACGTCTTGGGTTATGAGAGGTGACTTTTGCTACCAATATTAGACTGGAAGTTCATACCTAAGTACTGTAATACCTCAATGTTTGAGGAGCATGTTTTTTTGTATACAAATATATTGTTAATCTCTGTTATGTACTGTACTAATTCTTACACTGCCTGTATACTTTAGTATGATGCTGATACATAACTAAATTTGATACTTATATTTTCGTATGAAAATGGTTGTGGAAAGTTTTGAGTAGATATTACTTTATCACTTTTTTGGACTAAGAAAACTTTTGTAAAGAAATTTACTATATATGCCTTTTTTTTCCTAGCCTGTTTCTTCCAGTTAATGTATTTGTTAATGTTTGTTGCATAGAACTGGGTAATTGCAAAGTTCTGTGTTTAATTTCTTCCAACGATGTACATTTAGTGCTGCATCTTTATAGCACTTTGAAATACCTCATGTTTATGAAAATAAATAGCAATTAAATGATATGCTACTTATTTCTGAAAATCTTTATGATGGAAGGTTTCCTATATTACTTTTATTGCTTTATTTATGGAAAATAATACCTATATGAATGCAAAAGATGTTCCTTAAGGACATTGCCCTATATTCAATTTCTGTCTGTCTGTCTATGTATCTATCTACCTACCCACCAGTGGTGGGTTTCAAAAAAATTTCGAACCTACTCTGTGGGTGTGGCCTCCTTTGTGGGAGTGGCTTGCTGGCCATGTGACCTGGTGGGAGTGGCTTGCCGGCCATGTGTTTTCTTTCTTTCTTTCTTTCTTTCTTTCTTTCTTTCTTTCTTTCTTTCTTTCTTTCTTTCTTTCTTTCTTTTTCTTTCCCCCTCTCTCTCTTTCCTTCCTTTTGTCTCTCTGTCCCTTTTTCCTTTTTTTCTTTTATCTCTCTCACTTTTTCTGTCTTTTTTCTTTTTTTCTTTATTTCTTCCTTCCTTTCTTTCTCTTTCTCTATCTCTGTGAGTCTCTGTGTGTGTGTGTGTGTGTCAGTGGTGGGTTTCAAAATTTTTTGGAACCTCTTCTGTAGGTGTGGCCTGCTTTCCGGGTCCACTGGTGGAACCTCTTCTAACCGGTTCGGCAGATTTGACGAACCGGTTCTACCGAACTGGTGCGAACTGGCAGGAACCCACCTCTGCTACCCACCCATCATCTTATCTATCTGTCATCGATCTATCATCTATCTTGATTTTGGATTAAGTCCCAGTATAAGAAATTGGCTTTGGCTTAATATACAAAGATAGGGGGGAGGGTATTATTTGATTGGTCCCAATCAAGTAAAGATCCAGCAGTGGATTTTTTTAAGATGTTGTGCCCCAGAATTTATTATGCTCAAATGAATCCCAAGTTGACCTAGAGATGGCCAGGTGCTCTTGCACCTCAAGTTTATAAATGTTAGTCTTGCTAAAATAGTTTCTCTGCATACAGAACCAAAAAAGAATAGGACATCGCCCTATGACACATCAGCCAGTGTGATAAGTCACTATGTTTCCAGGCAAGGCTCATTCCTTGGGAGTTCTGTTTCCCAACAGATCCTCTGGCAGAATGCACAAACCTGTCATCTGAAACAGCGCTTTCAAGCATCAGGAGCAAGCTTTTGCACTTGTTCAGCATACACCTTTACCGTCCCCCCCCCGCCCCCCATCACGGTCATAGCGCTGATATAAGAATAACCACCACAACACAGCTGAATATTACAAGATCTGTGCTGAAAAGTCTCACCACTAGGTGGCAACAAAGAGTTATGAATTTGGAGGCTCTTTACTGCCATCTACTGGTCCTATACAGTTTCAGTAGCTGTACTGTAAAACTACAGTATACATGAAAGGCTGAAAGGACAGCGTTCTTCCAACATCAACTGAACAAAAAGGTATCGAGCACTATTCTATTGGCAGTTCCACAAGCCTTCAAAAAGCCTTTCCATGGCTCATTATCTGAAAGCTGCTAATCTTTTTATAAGATTTACTCTCGCTCTCTTATTTTTTGGTATCTCAGATCGTGGATATTAGAAATTTGTCCCCATTCCAGTGACTGAAACCATGCCTCATTCTTATAAATCCCGTCCTTTCATAGAATGATAAGACTGGAAAGGAACTTGGAGGTCTTCTAGTCAACCCCCTTGCTCAAGTCTTACACTATCCCAAAGAGTGAGCAGTTACTCACTCTTTGAATTGGGATCATTTTAAGGAGCTGTGAAGCCTGTATCAAATAAACTATAGTTACTGTTATAGCAATAGCAATAGCAGTTAGACTTATATACCGCTTCATAGGGCTTTCAGCCCTCTCTAAGCGGTTTACAGAGTCAGCATATTGCCCCCAACAACAATTCAGGTCCTCATTTTACCCACCTCGGAAGGATGGAAGGCTGAGTCAACCCTGAGCCGGTGAGATTTGAACAGCCGAACTGCAGAACTGCAGTCAGCTGAAGTAGCCTGCAGTGCTGCATTTAACCACTGCGCCACCTCGGCTCTATTTGCCACTTGTGAAGGGTGGTTGCATGTCTGGTTCTGGTTTTAAGGCATGTTAGGGTTTTGTTCAATGAAGGTAACATAATAAACTGGCTGACTTCAGACACACACACACTACTAAACCAAGACTTTGTAATCGGAGTTGGATCAGCTAGGGTGGATGACTTCACACATTACATTATCATCAAAATAAATCACAGTTGTGTAAGACAACTTTCCCCAAATCGGCTGCCTTCAGGGTATGCAGATTTCAACCTCTAGAGACTTGGGCCGTGGCCACTTGCCAGAAAACTGAAGTTTGGGGTTGAGTCCGCACATCTGGAAGCCACCCAGGTTGAAAAAGTCTTGATTTAGCCTGCCTAGGTCAGTCATAGCGATGACATAGATTTTCCCCAGGAGGGAGCCCTGAAGATCTTGGAATCCCATCATTGCTGTAAATTGAATCCACCCACCTTTGCTGCTGGATGTCTTCCCTTTTCATTCTGGATAGTCCATACAAAATAGTTGGGGTAGTTGAAAGGAGCACAAAAAATTAAGATTTAGAGAAGCAGGGTTTCCTTGCTGGTGTGGCAAGCTTTTTGTTGCTGTTGATTTGCTTTGCTTTCAGAAGGTCAGGCTATAGCCATCAAACTCAGAAGGTGGTTTGTCCTCTTAATATTGAGATACTGCGTGACCCGTCAAAACCGCGCTCGACTAAACCGCGCCCGATTAAACCGCGTCGCTGATGTCATCAACAGGGCGACAACAGCCAGCGCGGAGAAAGAATAGCGCTTTGAAAGCAAGCCGATTCAACTTAAGGTAAGGGTTAGGTTTAGGGTTAGGGTTAGGGTTAGGTTTAGGGTTAGGTTAAGGTTTAGGGTTAGGTTAAGGGTTAGGATTAGGATTAGGATTAGGGTTAGGGTTAGGGTTAGGTTAAGAGTTAGGGTTAGGGTTAGGGTTAGGGTTAGGTTAAGGGTTAGGGTTAGGGTTAGGATTAGGTTTAGGGGGGTTAGGTTTAGGTTTAGGTGTTAATTTTAGGTTTAGGGTTTACAGCATGCTTCTGTCTCCGCGCTGTTGTCGCCCTGTTGATGACGTCAGCAACGCGGTTTAGTCGGGCGCAGTTTTGTGGTGGAACTGAGATTAAGCTCTGCCTAAGTTGTACCAAAGACCGATGGGAACACTTTGGCATTTCTTAATGCCAAACTGTTATTCCTGCAACGGATGTAGAATTTGGACTAGAGATGCTGGAACTTGGAATTTTGGATCTTACTTGATTCTGAAATTCTGTCCCGTAGATATTTCAGACCATTTGTATCCAGATGAAAGAAAAAAAGAGCCTTTTGTTCTTCTACAACTACTAGATTACTTTATTGTCCCTGCAGCCATCCCGTCCTCCTTTATTCATCCTCTTGTGGTTATCTCCTGTTTAACACCTAGTCTGTAAACCCTGAATAAGAGGAAATGTCGGGTTTCTTATTGAGCTTACGGGGCCAATATAAATGTCTCTGATCCGAAAGAAATCTCTTCCCATCTGCTGTGGTGAATTGGAGCACCAGAAAGAGTCTTTTTTTCTCTCTCTCTCTGGAACACATCAGGTCAAAAGCAGTTATCCACCTTTCCTTTGGCTATGACAGCTATGGAAATGGGAAGATCCATCCTGTTCTAACCATTCAAACCTAACTACTATTCTCCACTTTAGAACACAGTTTGTTGGCTGATTTGTTGCAATGAGTTTTATGTGGCTTCCTCTGCTTGTGAAGTATTTTGTGCCTGAACAGCAGAAGAGGCTTTGAATTTAGTGTAATTGCTTCCATTAATTTATAAGATCCGCAGTCTTTTTATCAACAGAATCAGCAATACATCCCAAATTAGACGCGTAAAACAAGTGTTGAAAGAAATGTCCTTCTGGGTTCAGCTCCAAGTGGGGAAGAAGACACTGAAGACATGGAGGCTGCCTGGAAAGATGGTTTATTGTTGGACAGGACCACATGGCTTGAGCCCTGAACAGAAAAGGTTCTCACATGCTTTGATGTAGGTGGAGAAGAAGAGAAGGGCTGAGGAAGGGGCTTGCTAGGCTTTTTATACCCTGTTTAGTCCCACCTCTCTGTTTCCTGTTCCTGTGTAAGAAATGTATTCTGATTGGTTGTCAGACTCCCATGGTGCCATGCAGGGGGCTACTCTCTAGGCTGTTTTGGATCCAGGTATAGATGAGTTCTCAGATGCCATGTGGAGAGTTGAATAATATCCCTTCCCCCTGCAGCTGCAGTGGAGAAGTCTTTATTATGTAAAGTGGGCTAGCCTGGCCTTTTCAATGGCCTATTGACAAAATGTGGATGGGCAGGAAGCTACAGGCAACTATTCTGTCTTTTAAAACATGCTTCTTTTCACATCCAGAGAAACATTCTGCCTTTTCAATATGTCCTAGGATATTTCATTTTTTCTGGGAGAGGGCTGGATGATAACTTCCCACACAAGATTTTAGATTGCTGGAAGGTTTAACTATGGTTAGCCAAGCCTAATCCCCTATCTGTAGCCTTCACAAAACTCCTGAGCCCTGATCCAGTGGATTAAATTTCCATACACCTTGACTTTGGAGAAGACATGCTTAAATCAGAAAAATGTATGGCAAAAACCCTCTAGATCAGGGCTGGAAACAACAGGTGCTGGAAGTGAATGGCAAAGGAGGTGGGAAGGGAATGAAGCCTGAATATCTGAGTCTTCATTATTTTATTTATTAAATTTATATACCATCCATCTCAAAGTCATGCAACTAGTAAAGGGGGGGGGAGTCCCAATACGTCATGTGACGACACTGTGATGCCGTGAGTTTGACACCCCTGCTCTAGATCTAATCAAATCCCTAATGGTTCCATAAGGGATTTTTAAGCAAAAGGAGGGAAATGGCTGCCCATTGCCTTCTTCCTAGATTTGTTTTTAAACTTCCAGTATAATCAACTAATCCAGGAGGTCCGGCCTTGCTTATCTTTTAGAGGTTGGCTAGGTGCTGCTATGGTTATGGGCAAATCACAAAGAAATGCTGTGCAACATTAATACCTACAGAACTATTGGTGAAATGTATCCTTTTTGGTCCTTATTCACCTCACAGAGTTCCTCTGTTAGACAGGCGGAAACATACATCTGTTTCAGTGGTGGGTTTCAAAAATTGTTCGAACCTACTCTGTGGGTGTGGCCTCCTTTGTGGGAGTGGCTTGCCACCCATGTGAACGGATGGGAGTGGCTTGCCACCCATGCGACCGTATATGAAGATGCCGACGACACTTGTCAGAACCACCTTAAATTACCTCACACACAGCACTGGCATGCATAAGAATAGGATGTCAACTTGTTTTTTAAAAGGGATCTTTGGTTTGCATTAAAACAACTTCAACACACGCAATGTTCTGATTGCACCACAAACGCAGTAGTCATCCTTACCTTTCACAGAGGCACTGAGTTTTATAAATAGGAGCATGATAGTGTAGAATAATCATATCCAAGGACCAGTGGTGGGTTTCAAAACATTTTGGAACCTCTTCTGTAGGTGTGGCCTGCTTTCCGGGTCCACTGGTGGAACCTCTTCTAACCGGTTCGGTAGATTTGACGAACCGGTTCTACCGAATAGGTGTGAACTGGTAGGAACCCACCTCTGATCTGTTTGGTTCATAAATCAATCATAAATTCTACCATTGAACACTACATCACAGTAATACTGCTATTGTTGAGGAAGTAGAGAACGACAGATGTGGGGTTGTAAGCAACACGTTGCTTACACCTCAGTGGCAAGTGTTTCTACATTTGAAGTTCTCTGACCTGAAGCAGGAAGAATCTAACTGAGGCAATGAATTTCAGTGACCACAAACTTCAAGATAGATCATACTTTGGACGCAGTTCTCTAGAGAAGTCTATATTGCTGGGAAAAGTGGTGTTAAGGTAATGATGATTTAATAGCTGACCAGCTGCTATAAGCTTGTAAACCAAGACGATGCAATGAAAATGAGTCAGCAGAACATGTTTGACATGTTCTTCCTCGAGTTTACATTCCAATAAAAATCTATACGGCACTTTGATCAACTTGTTTTCTGTCTCTATCGAATGTTTATCTAATACTGTGTAATCTTTAGCAATACCTTCCTTCTTCCTGTCCTGTGCAAACCTTGATTGTATCTGTAAATAAAACCACCATTCTAATTGTACCCCTTGTGATGCCAATTCTAATCTAGTTTTAATCTCCCCCTGTCTGTTCAATAACTCTTTATATGTAACAATATTTTCCATATTGATTAAATTTGGGTATATTTAAAAAAAAATGGAAGCAGTTAGCTTCCTCCCATAATTGGGGCATACCAGGGGTTGTGACACTAAATATATACCTTCTTCTCTGGCTTCAGCTGATAAGAAGGAGGACCTGTGGCTTAATGGCTAAGACGTCTGCCTAAGATGTAATACAGCACAGGTTCGAATCCCAGTAAGGGTATGGCTAGCTGATGAGAGCTAAATAGCTTGAAATAGATCTATACTAGTCTCCCTTTATTTATTTATCAGCACAAATACAACACAAATATAACAAAGGCAACAGTAAAAATATTGGGTTTCTGTCGTGATGGACTCTTGTGACGAGCCGATTGACAGATAATGGAAGCAGTTAGCTTCCTCCCATAATTGGGGCATACCAGGGGTTGTGACACTATATATATATATATATATATATATATATATATATATATATATATATATATATATATATATACACATACATACATACATACATACATACATGTGTGTGTGTGTGTATGTGTGTATATATATACACATACACACACACACACACACACACACACACACACACACACACAAACCACTAGGGGTGAAATTCAGCAGGTTCTGACAGGTTCTGGTGAACCGGTAGCAGAAATTTTGAGTAGTTCGGAGAACCAGTAGTAAAAAAATTTGAATTTCACCACTGTAAACCACTGTTTGAAAGACAAAACCTCTGTGTACTTTATTTTGCTCCTGGGTTGTCTCAAAATAGTAGCCACTCTGTGCACACTCTGACAGGTGGAAGGAAAGAAGAGAAGAAGAGGATGACTCGCAGTAAGGTGGATGGACTGAATTACAGTGATAATGGATCCATCATTGGAAGACCTGATGGACCAGATCGGGAACAAATCATCGTGGAGAGAAAAAAAATCAACACCAACTAGAACAGAATCCTATTTCAAGACATATAGCCCCTCTTAGAAATGACAAGTTTACCAACAACTGAGATTTCACTGGCAATGATCCCCAAAGATCATATTATTTATGTATTCAGAGATGTTCTCAAAAGAAAGTCTCTCTGTATATGCATGGCATCCTGCCTTAAAAGGGGAGAGTTCCATTAACAATATAATTATATATTGTTGGGATAAATCTTTATTTCCTACCATTATCCAGATATTTAATTCATATTAAAAGTGGTAATATTATTACTGTGTCGTATAAAAAAATGTCAGTACAAGAGGATATCATAACCAAAGGCTTTTAAAAAGTCGGGAGTATATTGTAAAATGTGAAACAGTAGTGGAATCATATATTTAATGTTACAACCCCCATAATCCCTCAATACAATATTTACGTACAAGTGTTGGGAGCAATGAAATCAGGTGAAGTAATATAATTATTTCAGCTCTTGCCGCTTCTCCAGATCTCTTATTCTCACGTGGACTGAAGAATGCCCTCAAACCTTAAATCATCCTGTTGGATGAGTCCACCACTTTTCTCTATGATATTAGGGATATTAGGGTACAACTTTCCTTTTGAAATACTTTAAAGGGAGGGAGTGGGGATGAAACAGCAGTTCCTGCTACTCATGATTATTTATTTATTTATTTATTTATTGCCCGCTGTTATTATTTTTATAAACAATTCGAGGCAGCGAACAGACATGCTACTATACCGCTTCCTCTTCCCCTCCCCCTCAAGAACGACCTTGTGAGGTAATTTGGACTGAGGGAGAGTGACTGGGCCAAAATCCCCCAACCAGTTTTTATGCCTAAGGTGGCACTATAATTCATGGTCCCCTGCAGTGGTGGGTTTCAAAAATTGTTCGAACCTACTCTGTGGGTGTGGCCTCCTTTGTGGGAGTGACTTGCCGCCCCATGTGACCGGATGGGAGTGGCTTGCCACCCATGTGACCGGATATGAAGATGCCGACGACACTTGTCAGAACCACCTTAAATTACCTCTCACACAGCACTGGCATGCATAAGAATAGGATGTCAACTTGTTTTTTAAAAGGCATCTTTGGTTTGCGCTAAAACAACTTCAACACACGCAATGTTCTGATTGCACCACAAACGCAGTAGTCATCCTTACCTTTCACAGAGGCACTGAGTTTTATAAATACGAGCATGATAGTGTAGAATAATCATATCCAAGGACCAGTGGTGGGTTTCAAAAATTTTTGGAACCTCTTCTGTAGGTGTGGCCTGCTTTCCGGGTCCACTGGTGGAACCTCTTCTAACCGGTTCAGTAGATTTGACGAACCGGTTCTACCGAATAGGTGCGAACTGGTAGGAACCCACCTCTGGTCTCCTGTTGAGTGGTCCACAGTCCCTCAGATAGCTTCCATGCTTAAACCAGGATTAGAATTCATAGTCTCCTGGCTTCTGGCCTGGTTCTTTAACCCTTAGATTGAGTTGGTCAATAAATATAAGAGGCGAATCAAGGAGGACCGTTTCCCAAGTTCTGTCCTAATCCTCCGATTGACTTGTCAAAAGAGAAGACAGAGATGCTCAGAGGCAGCATAGTATAGTATAGAACGGCCTTTATTGCCAGTGAACATCATGTACACAACGAAATTGGTTTTAGCCTCACTGGTGCCATCCATGACAAAAATATACAAAGAACATAAATAGCATAAAGAATAATCCCTATGCAAGTAATTAGGGAAAAGAAAATAAAAAGAAAAACTAGTCATACGTTTCCACATGTGCATGGAGTAATTGTGGTTGTGTTTAAGAGTCTTGATATCCTAAGGATAGAAACTATTTTTAAAGCTGTTTGTTCGGCTGGCTATACTTTGATGTCTTCTGCCTGATGGTAGAAGTGCAAAGAGACCGCCTCCTGCCGATTACCTCTCTCAGACCAATTAGATCGCACAGGTTGGGTCTCCTCCGGATTCCATCTGCCAGCCAATGTCGGCTGGCGACTCCCCGGGGGAGAGCCTTCTCTGTTGCTGCTCCGGCCCTCTGGAACGAGCTCCCTGTTGAGATCCAGATCCTTACTGGCTATTTGAGAGACCGCCTTCTGCCAATTACCTCCCTGCGTCCCATCAGATCGCACAGGGTAGGCCTCCTCCGAATTCCATCCGCCAGTCAGTGCCGACTGGCGACTACGCGGAGGAGAGCCTTCTCAGTTGCAGCTCCGACGCTATGGAACAATCTCCCCGTGGAGATCCGCACCCTCACCACCGCCCAGGCCTTCCGCACGGCCCTTAAGATCTGGCTATCCCGTCAGGCCTGGGGATAAAAATCTTAGTTCGTCCCCTCCCGAATGATGAATGAATGTTGTGCTCTATTTTTTAATATTATGTATTGTCTTATGCTTTTTGTCTTTGTACCCCCCTCCCCGTGTTTTTGTAAGCCGCCCTGAGTCCCCTCAGGGAAAAGGGCGGCCTATAAATTATAATAAATCCTAAATCCTAATCCTAAATCCTTACTACCCTCCCGGCCTTCCGCAAAGCCACCAAGTCCTGGCTGTTCCAGCAGGCTGGGGGGAGCTGAGAAGCATCTACCTCCACAGAAATTGTGAATGTTGGTTTTGTTTTTAATATGTTGTCTTTGTCTTGTTCCCCCCTTTCCCTTGTCTTTTGTGAGCCGCCCGGAGTCCTCCGGGAGTGGGCGGCATACAAGACAAATAAATAAATAAATAAATAAATAAGAGACTCTGACCAGGGTGTGAATCATCTCTGAGTATCTTCTTTAGTCTGCTAAAGCAGCGAGATCTGGCGATGTCATCCAGTGGTGTCAGAGGGCAACCAATGGTTTCTTGTGCCGAATGGATCACTCTCTGTAGTGCCTTCCTGTCCGCAGCTGTTAAACCAGCATACCGTACTGTAATACAATATGTGAGGACACTTTCTATGGTGGATGGATAGAAAGAGGTCATCAGCCGTTGTTCCACCTGACTTTTTCGCAGGACTCTAAGGAAATGGAGTCTCTGTTGGGCTTTGCCAATCACCAGGGACGTAGGGGGGGCAAGGATAGTTGATGCGCCAAATATAGCCTCTCACCTATCAAACGACAACCCGGCCTTCACGTGGTGCCCCCTGTTCCTACCAATCGGGCTCTGTCGACCCTTGGGACTGGCGTCCCCTTGGGTATATCCAGCCGAAACAGCTTCCATGGATCGCCATAACTTTCCATGGAAGTCGCCTATACCCACGTTGGGTGAAGAGGCGTCGAGTGAGTGAGTGAGGGATGTAGGGTTTTTTTCCCCAGGTGAGATCTTGACTAATAAGCACTCCCAAGAATTTAAAAGAGGAAGTCCTCTCCACACAGCCCCCCTCGATATACAGTGGGGCAGGTTCCTCTCTGTGCTTCATGAAGGTTTAGCATAAACTAAACCTTCATAAAAAAGATCTTGGAATTAAAAATAAAAGCTAAACAAATATGCAAATATATTCAGAAAGTTGTATATATCTCAGCAGCAAATTAAAAATGTGTCTGGGGATTGTAAAAGTGAAATGTGACTCTAATTTTAGTCATTCCCCCCATGTCCAAGTATTCTGTGTTTAACACCTTACAAAACAGTGGTCTAAGTCATGACCATCGCTGGCTTACAACTCTTTCTGTGTCATGGAAAAATGTACAGAAAGAAAATTCAGCCCCCCGAAAAAAATCAATGGGATTTTTTGGGAGACTGAATACAGTTATTAAATGATCTGAAACTCCAGCTATGCAGTTCATCTATATTTATGATTTGCAGGCACTTAGTCCATGGGGACTTTTAAAGGATATAAATAAACAAGTTGTTAACAGTATCTCCAGTGTCTGATATCTACTCTGCAATGGGTGTGCAATACTTTGAATAACTTTTGCTATGTAACATGCATTGATTCTTTTGGGGTTGGGGGGGGGGAGTGTTGGATGTGCAAGAAATGTCAGCTCTTCATCTATTTAAAGCTCTGAATCATGTTGGAAGTAGTGAATTATTTAGAGAAAGTTCCTTGCAATAGCATCACTGTTTCCATTACAGTTCATTGTGGTGTCGATGTTTTTCTTTTCTAGCAACAAAACACATATAATTAATTAAACATTGTAATGAAGTAGATTTCCAATTTTTTTTTGCTCCTTAATTACTTTTCATTAAAATATCATTTTTTTAAATTGAAGACTGGTTAAGTGGAAGGTAAGTCTTTCATTTCTATCAATGCCAGCTAATAAAAATCCGAAAGGGATTCATTGCTCAGCATTAAGATCATACACGTTTTCTATTAAAAATAATCTTCACTTTTTTCCCCTTTTCAACAAAATGTTAACCAAATTATTTTGTAAAGATGTGCTCTTATTTAAGTTCATTTACTTACAGATCAATCCCTTCTCCAAGAGTTTCACATCTGCTTAGAAATACAGGTCTATTCGATGGAAACAAGAATGACAGGGAACCAGCTCTTCTAAGTGACTACTTCAGGCTCTCTGAGCATAAAACAAAAATTCAATGGCTAGTTGGCCATGGGACATCTTCCAGCAGCCATGGTTGGAAGCATTGGCAGCCCTGATCTGCATGAAGTCATCATGAGCACCAACTTCTCATCTTGATTTTTCTATTATTTGGATCTCTGCTATTATTACTGTACTTTATCTGATATGACATTTATAAGTGTCTGGGGCACTCTGGTAAATAAACTATTATTTGTTTGTTTGTTTGTTTATTTAAAATTTACTGCCTACCAATCTTACCAGAGGGTAACTCCTGTGATAATTCCTGGGCTACCTGGCTAGCTTACGTGTGTGTGTGTGTGTGTGTGTGTGTGTGTGTGTGTGTGTGTGAGAGAGAGAGAGAGAGAGAGAGAGAGGGAGAGGGAGAGGGAGAGGGAGAGGGAGAGGGAGAGGGAGGGAGGGAGAGAGAGAGAGAGAGAGAGAGAGAGAGAGAGAGAGAGAGAGAGAGAGAGAGAGAGAGAGAGAGAGAGAGAGAGAGAGAGAGAGAGAGAGAGAGAGAGAGAGAGAGAGAGAGAGAGAACAAACATACACATTAGTTAAAATCAACCATTCAAATCCAATTACAAATGGGGAGAGGGGGACAGGATTAGGGGAGGTGGATCTGTTGTTACTTGATCAATCACCTCCACTGTCTGTTCCCGTTTGGGGCCCAAGTTAACTGGCAGAGCCAGGTCTTTAGGCCTTGATGAAAGGACAGAATTTTTGAACTAACCTCACATTGGGAGCAAGATGTTCCAGAGAACAGGGAGGGGTGGGGGGTGGGAAACAGTCTCCAAATAATATTCAACTGCATAATATTGCCAGATATTGACTTATAAGCTTATAAGCTCTGAAAGCATTTTTGTATGGTCAGTTACAGTTATAAAGTTATCATAAGTGTTATATTCAATATATTTATTACATTTATTACCAGAGGCGGAAGAGAGCGTGGGACGAGGATTGTGTTAATTTGCAGTAGAAAAATTCACAATGGTTCCTCTTGTAGGTTTCTACACATAAACAAACAATATCTAACAATCTGAATTGTTCTAACATACATTCACAGATTGAATAAGAATGTCAACTATCATGCTTTAAGGAAGCCACTCATAAGCAACAGAGGAAAATAATATTCTGCGCATTTTGGTGTGCAAACACAAAGATTTCTTGAAGCCAAATCACGCAGAAATCCTTAATTTTCTGGGTTATGGAACTTCAATATGGGTAGAAGCAGAGTTGATTTAAAATATTATCTGAGCCACAAACAAATAACCACAAAATAATTATTTTTCCTTCACCTTACATTATTTGAACAGAAGAGGGTATGTCTCACTATTCTAGAACCTGAATTGCATTCTATTTTGAATCCGCCACAATTTCTTGCTTTTAGATCATCTCATTCTAATATAGAAATATCCACCCTAAATGAAAATCCTAAATACAAGTCTACTGAAAAGGCCAGAAGTGTTTGATTTATATTCCTGTAATTCCTGGCCAGCCAAATAGCCACTATTCAAGGTTTTATTTTGTTTCTTCAGTGTGGAAAATAAGGATGGGAAGATGGAGCAACATAATAAAAATATTCAAAAATAATTAATAACACAAGAGAGAGAAAGAGAGAGGGAAGGAGAAGGCAGGAAGGAAGGAAGGAAGGAAGGAAGGAAGGAAGGAAGGAAGGAAGGAAGGAAGGAAGGAATTCTTGCTTGCAAGGAATTAGTATTTCTTGTAAATATTCCAATGCACCTTGTAAATATTCCAATTGTTGCTACTTTGTCATGCACTGTTTGTAAGCAGTCTGTGTCATCTCACAGCAGCTAACTAGTTGGTTGTTGCTGTTATTATATGAGGGTAATCTACACTAATGATGCCTAGGATGTAATTCGAAAACATCTGGAGCATCACTTATTGGTATTGACAAAATCACTAGCAGTCAATTGCAAAAGATAGCTGTATTTGGAACAGTATACAACCTGCAACAATATCTTTAACACCATCAAAGAACAACGTCATCTTCAGAACATCTTCATATCCAGTCACATGGGCAGCAAGCCACTCCCATCCGGTCACATGGGCGGCAAGCCACTCCCACAAAGGAGGCCACACCCACAGAGTAGGTTCGAACAATTTTTGAAACCCACCACTGGAAGAGGGTGAGGTTTTTTTTAATTATTCTTACAAGGGGCAACTCATGGAAGGGGACCTGGAATGAAGATGTTCTTTTGCACTCCCTTATTAGTCACCTGGAAGGAGTAAGAGTCATGCCTCCATTTTGCTTTTTGTTTTTTAAAGTTGGCAGAAATGAAGACAGCTGCAGATCAGTTTTAGATTGCTTTGTGGCTAAAACTGAAGTGGAGAAGGTGCATTTACCTGTGATGTATGAACGTGGGACTTAGCTAGTATTACCTTTTTAAAAGAAGCCAGAAAATGAATCCGCCATTATAGTAAAAAACAAAGCATGGAACTTTCTGTATTATTTTGGGCAGAAATTGTCTCTCTGCATCGTGTTACTTGGCTAACAAAACCATGAGTAACTCATTAGCCACAACTCCTTGTAGGTAAGAGTCAAAGGGGACAAGTAACCTCACTAATACACCTTAATATGAGTTGTGAACTGGGCCAAATCATTTTACTGAGCTTCGCCGGTAGTCCGGTGAAATTTTTACAAAGTGCGAAAGTGTATTCTATCCAATCTGCTGTTTTAATATCTGTTTTGGAAAAAGAACAATGTGGTGATTTTTCAAAACTATCTCCATGTATCTGGCTCTGGGACTTTTTTTTTTAAAAAGAAAGTGAGCAGATAAATAAAAATGATTGGACTATAAAGATCACATTTCCAACCAACCTAGGCTGCTAGATAATAGAACCAGATATCATTTTGTTGAAAGAAATGTCCTTTTGGGTTCAGCTCCAAGTGGGGGGAAAAGACACTGGAGACATGGAGGCTGCTTGGAAAGATGGTTTATTGGTGGACAGGACCACATGGCTTGAGCCCTGAACAGAAAAGGGGATCGCATGCTTTGATGTTGATGGAGAAGAAGAGAAGGGCTGAGGGAGGGGCTTGCTAGGCTTTTTATACCCTGTTTAGTCCCACCTCTCTGTTTCCTGTTCCTGTGTAAGAAATGTATTCTGACTGGTTGTCAGACTCCCATGGTGCCATGCAGGGGGCTACTCTCTAGGCTGTGATGAGTTCTCAGTTGCCTTGTGGAGAGTTGAGTAATATCCCTTCCCCCTACAGCTGCAGTGAGGAGAAGTCTTTGTTATGTAAAGTGGGCTAGCCTGGCCATCTTAATGGCCCTTTAGCTGGGGATGGGCAGAAAGCTATAGGCAACTATTCTGTCTTTTAAAACATGTTTCTTTTCACATCCAGAGAAATATTCTGCCTTTTCAATATTTCCTAGGATATTTCATTTTTCTGGGAGAGGGCTGGATGATAACTTCCCACAGTTTCTAAAAATTCCTTCTTCGTGTATATATTTTGCTCGCTTCTGCAGCACTTTTATTTCCTTTCATTCAGTTAGAAACAGAAAGTACTATCTCAGATGAAGTGAATAGGCCTTAGTTTTCAATATTTCCATCCTATGAGGAAACATTATTTTCCACCTTAAAATGGTATGGTTGGCTATATGGACGGATGGAATGTGAAGCCCAGGCGTATTTCTCCATATACAATCCTTCAACTGCATATAACACTCTCATTGATGCCCTGGGAGGCTTGCAAGAGATCAGAGCACAATTAGGAATGAGAGCTTTATGCATATGGGGAAAAAGCAAGTTGATTTTCAAACTTTCCCCCCCCTCTCAAATAAACACACATTTCTTAGAGCAGGCTGGTTTTTCTCACCCCTGAGAAACTGAGGACAGGAAAGGCCACTGAAGAATCGTCCACACAAGCATTCATTATTAATTATACCCTTCAGAGCCGAGGTGGCGCAGTGGGTAGAGTGCAGTACTGCAGGCCACTTCAGCTGACTGCTAGTTCGGCAGCTCGGCGGTTCAAATCTCACCGGCTCAGGGTTGACTCAGCCTTCCATCCTTCCGAGGTGGGTGAAATGAGGACCCAGACTGTGGGGGCGATATGCTGACTCTGTAAACCGCTTAGAGAGGGCTGAATGCCCTATGAAGCGGTATATAAGTCTAACTGCTATTGCTATTGCTATAGTTGCTAGTCGTTTGCTATAGGTTTACATGTTTCAGACACAAAAGTTTCATGAACTTCCTTTAATAAGGTGACGGGGATTAAAATAGACATGCTTACATTTAGCAAAAGTGACTTTGTTCCCTGGGAAAGGAAAGATTTGGGGACAAGAGTGCAACCAAATGCATAGATTTTAGATTTTTCTCCCTCTGCTATTTGAAGGACTATGGTTAACACTGCATTTCCTCTCTTGAAAAGCCAGACCTAAAATATTAGTGTGTTGCAGTTACTTGGGAGCAAGTCTTAATTAATGCAGGTTTGAATAAACATATATTATATAATATTAGATATATAATAGATATATCTAATATTAGATGATAAAGATTTATTTTTGCTACCTTGAAATGACCAAAAATTACATCAATATTCTCCCACAGTCCATCTTCCCATTCCTATTCTTATTTGCTAGTTTATATTCTCCATTTTTGGTCAGAATTAACGATCAGCAAATATTGCAAGAATTAAAATTCCAGCCAAAGGACAGTGAAAGATAGCTTGTCAAAGGGGTAATGCACAGAGAAACAACTCAAATCTCTTCCTTTATATCAGCCTGTTCCTTCTCTTACTAACGCTTTGCCATAGCCAGCAAAACTATTATAGTTTTATTGGTGTGTTTTTAATTATAGTTTACTGTCAGAACTTCCTAAGATACACACTTTCGATATTTTGAGAAGCTGAAACATAGAAAGTTGTTCTTATCTTCAATATGACGCTTAGTCAATCCAACTCAGTATTATGGGTTTGAGTCTTTCACCATCTGGTTCCTTCCAGATTTGTCAAGAATAACTCCCAGAATTCTTAGCAAGGACTATGGTGGCTGGAAATTTTGGAAGGAAGCCTATAGATCTGAAATGCTGCCCACCTGGGAAAGATTGATGAATGCTGATGGCAACAATTTCCCAAAGTTTGAAAAAGGAGACTTTCTCAATTAGAAACTAATTATGGAATTGTTGTACGCAAATTGTCATGTTGACTGAGGAAAAGAAAGGGAGCTTGTGGAATGATGCACATTTCACAATTTGCTCTCCCTTGGCCTTTGCAAATGCCTTCTTGATCTTGGAGATTTGTGGAGAAACACAGTCATGTTTTTCTACACTGTACGTAGCAACAGCACTTAGACTTATGTACCGCTTCATAGTGCTTTACAGTCCTAAGTGGTTTACAAAGTTATCATATTGCCCCCAACAGTTTGGGTCCCCATTTCACTGACCTCAGAGAATAAAATAGAATAGAATTTTATTATTTGTATGCCGCCCTTCTCCGGGAGGACTCAGGGCGGCGAACAATTCAAGGGGGAAAAAGGGGAACATAAAAAACAAAATACAAATAATAAAAATAAACAACAGTCGCACAACCATACATGTCGAGAAGGGAGGGAACTCATCACCCCCAGGCCTGCCGGCAAAGCCAGGTTTTGACGGCTTTTCGGAAGGCCTGGAGAGAGGTGAGGGTCCGAATCCCTGCGGGGAGTTCATTCCAGAGGGCCGGAGCTGCCACAGAGAAGGCCCTCCCCCGGGTAATAGCCAGGTGGCATTGGCTGGTAGATGGCACCCGGAGGAGGCCAACCCTGTGAGATCTAATGGGTCTGTGGGAGGTAATTGGCAGCAGGCGGTCTCTCAAGTACCCAGATCCAATACCATGAAGAGGAATGGAAGGCTGAGTCAACCTTGAGCCGGTCATGATCAAACTCCTAGCAGTGGGCAGAGTTAGTGTGAAATACGGCATTCTAGCCAAAAGTGTCACCAAGGAAAGAAAACATCAGTTTCAGTTTCAGTTTCAGTTTCAGTTTATTAAACTTGTATGCCGCCCTATTCCCGGAGGGACTCAGGGCGGCTAACAAACCAAATAGGGAAGGGGGGAATACAAAGAAAACAAACAAGACAAAACAAAATACATATTAAAAAACTCATCAACAGCCGCAACAATTCGAGTGGGGCTGGGAACTCATCAGCCCCAGGCCTGCTGGAACAGGCAGGTCTTGACGGCTTTGCGGAAAGCCTGAAGGGTGGTGAGGGTCCGAATCTCCACGGGGAGATCGTTCCAGAGGGCCGGAGCAGCACACTCTAATTTGTGAGCCGAGGTGGTGCAGTGGTTAGGGTGCAGTACTGAAGGCCACTACAGCTGACTGTGATCTGCAGTTCAGCGGTTCTAATCTCACCGGCTCAAGGTTAACTCAGCCTTCCATCCTTCCGAGGTGGGTGAAATGAGGACCCAGACTGTGGGGGCGATATGCTGACTCTGTAAACCGCTTAGAGAGGGCTGAAAGCCCTATGAAGCGGTATATAAGTCTAACTGCTATTGCTATTGCTATTGTTCCTACTTGTTCATGCTTACAGCAAAACCGGAAGTAGTAGATGCCAAATTGCCTTTCGACGTGCTTCCAAAGTATTCTTTTTCTTCTTTTATTCATCTCTCCCCAACAATAACCCAACAATTGAAAGATTCAAAATTATTGGACTTGCCCATTATAAGGAAGTTATAATTGACTTGCTGCATACTCTTACAGCACTTGGAGAGGTTAAGTTCAGAGCTAAAGATGGTTGTCCATCCCTGGTATATTGCAGAAAGTCAATCCAAAAACACTCTATATATGTTTGGTGTACTGTAGTGTGGGAAGTTATCACCCAGCCCTCTCCCAGAAAAATGAAATATCCTAGGAAATATTGAAAAGGCAGAATATTTCTCTGGATATGAAAAGAAAGAAACATGTTTTAAAAGACAGAATAGTTGCCTGTAGCTTCCTGCCCATCCCCACTGTTAATGGGCCATTAAGAAGGCCAAGCTAGTCCCTTTTACATAATAAAGACTTCTCCACTGCAGCCCCAGGGGGGATGGGAGTAAAGGCATGATAATATTGGCCCTTTACTCAACTGACCACATGGCATCTGAGAACTCAACCAAACCTGGATTCAAAACACAGCCCAGAGAGTTGCCCCTGCATGGCCCTATGGGATTCTGACAACCAATCAGAATACATTTCTTACACAGGGACAGGAAACAGAGAGGTGGGACTGAACAGGTTATAAAAAGCCTAGCAAGCCCCTCCCTCAGCCCTTCTCTTCTTCTCCACCAACATTGAAGCATGTGATCACCTTTTCTGTTCAGGGCTCAAGTCATGTGGTCCTGTCCACCAATAAACCATCTTTCCAGGCAGCCTCTATGTCTCCAGTGTCTTTTTCCCCACTTGGAGCCGAACCCAGAAGGACATTCCTTTCATCAGTAGTATGCATGCTTTAGATGGTTTATTATTAAGAGATGTAACGGCTGATTTTGACTATGAGGATTGGCTCATTGCTCTTACCAACTTAATAGCCATCTTGATTTATAATCCCAATCACTCCTTTTTTAAAAAAAAATCTTTGGCTGCTTCTTTTAACAGTGCCCCAAAGGTGCTTTTTCAAGAGGCAACTGGACTTTCTGTTTTTTCTTTGAAGGCGTTTCGCTTCTCATCCAAAGGAGCTTCTTCAGAGCTTCTTCAGAGCAGAAGCTTCTCGGATGAGAAGCGAAACATCTTGAAAAACCAGAAAGTCCAGTTGTCTCCTGAAAAAGCAGCTTTGGGACAATCATCACCTGGACCAGTGTTTCTCAACCTTGTCAACTTGAAGATGTCTGGACTTCAATTCCCAGAATTCCCCAGCCAGCGAATGCTGGCTGGGGAATTCTGGGAGTTGAAGTCCAGACATCTTCAAGTTGACAAGGTTGAGAAACACTGACCTGGACGACTGAGAATCTCCATAGACTTTTAACAGAGCCATTCTAGTTTATCCAAAATTTTGAATCTGGACTCCTATTGGAGGAGCCGTAGAGGAGGAGCCATGATGATTCAGTGGTTACAATTCAGTATTGCAGGCTAATTCTGCCAACTGCCAGCAATTTGATTCTCACCAGCTCACCAGTCAACTAGGGGTTGACTCAGCCTTCCATCCTTCCGAGGTTGGTAAAATGAGGACCCAGATTATTGAGGACAATATGCTGACTCTGTAAACCACTTAAGATAGGGCTGTAAAGCACTGCAAAGCACTATATACATCTAAGTGCTATTGCTATTGAGTGGTTTTTCAAAAAGCAAACCTAAATCCTGCTTATAAGTTTAACTAGCTTGATCCTATGATGATGATAATGCTTCAGAGACGGGTGAAGATATCTGCTTCAGAGTGCCCTACTGCAATTTTCCCATCATGGGGGTAAGAAAGCAAAAGATGCTAAAATTGCAACATTGGAATGGAATTTTATTATTTATATGCTGCCCTTCTCCGGGAGAACTCAGGGCGGCGAACAATTCAAAAGGGGGAAAAAGGGGAACATAAAAACGAAATACAAATAATAAAAATAAGCAACAGTCGCACAACCATACATGTCGAGAGGGGAGGGAACTCATCACCCCCAGGCCTGCCGGCAAAGCCAGGTTTTGACGGCTTTTCAGAAGGCCTGGAGAGAGGTGAGGGTCCGAATCCCTGCGGGGAGTTCATTCCAGAGGGCCGGAGCTGCCACAGAGAAGGCCCTCCCCCGGGTAATAGCCAGGTGGCATTGGCTGGTAGATGGAACCCGGAGGAGGCCAACCCTGTGAGATCTAATGGGTCTGTGGGAGGTAATTGGCAGCAGGCGGTCTCTCAAGTTCCCAGATCACAACTAACAACTAACATTCACAACTAACACTTCTCCTTTTTCTCCTTCCCTTTTCCCTTTTTCTTCTCCTTCATCTCCTTCTCCCTCTCGAGATCTGCTGCTATAAATGTGCAAGAGGAAAGAAAAATAAAAAGCCAGGCTTAAATAAGGGGAGCTGCATTTTGGCATTGACACCTCCATTTTCCTCCTGCCACATCAGCATTTATCGGCAGCATTAAAATGCGAGATCGGTGGAAGCCTTTGTGGTCGAAAGGAAACCCCCGTGCGGTGCACCCTCTAGACAATGAGCTCCAGTTCAAACAGCAGACTGTCTGCTGTATAAATGCACACCCAGGAGCGCGCCTCCAACTCCCCGCATTCCTTATTATGCATCCCCAATTCGTAGCGCTGTTTATGCAGAAGGCGACGGTGAAAAGCTCACATTGATTTCCCTTTCATAGGAAAAGGAGATGCTTGGCGAAAGGTCAGAGAGGCGGCCCTCCCCTCCCCTGCGACAGATCTTTCCCTGTGGTAGACGCCGATTGGCCTGGTGCCTGACAATCGACCGTGAGTGACATATTTTGGGCAGAGCTATGGCGAAATGGGAGCCATGTGGCTGATGTTAGTAAACATTATCTCGGCACGGTCTGGCAGGACACCCTCAGCAGCAGGAGGGTGAATGGCTGGCAGGCCACATGAACTGGACACACACACACAAGCCGCCGACGAGCTACCTAGCCTACAATACCAAGCCAAAGCCTACAATCTAGCAGCTGCTCCGGTTGCCTTGGCAACGGAGACCCGAACAATGAGCTGGAAATTCAGCGGGCGAGCTGCTTTTATTGAAAAGTGGCCCCCTCCCCTGCTCAGGCGAGGTCAGGAAACCCCCCCCCCACACACACACAACCCCCCCACGTCAAACATGTTCCATTGGCAGTGGCAGGTCCTTATTGTTGGGGTTGTTGTTGCCGTACATATATAAAAACACGGGATTTTCAAGGCTCGCTCCTTACATCACCGAGTGACCTTGTGCATTTGATAATGGCTTTCTTTAATATTTGTTGTTGTTTGTTTGTTTGTTAGTACGTATTCGCTCCTACGAAATTTGGATTTCTGCGTGGATGATTTTACTTTGCATCCTCCCTGAGCTTCTATCATAACATTTAAAAGAAATCAGTCTGCGGTAAAACAAAACAAAAAATTACCTACTAAATTTTTTTTTATTGAAAATTTTAGAAAAAAAACACTTTTACAAATGCTTACCTGTTTAACTGTTTAACTGTTTATTTCATTTGTATGCTGCCCTTTCCCCCCAGAAGGGGACTCAGGGCGGCTCACAGCTCAAAACAAGGGAAGGGGGGGGATACAAACAATTTGACAACAACACAAAACAATACATAATTTAAAAGCGCAACAATCATACCATTCGAGATAGGGGCACGGTTCTTTAGCCCCAGGCTTGTCGGAACAGCCAGGTTTTAAGGGCTTTGCGGAAGGCCTGGAGGGTGGTGAGGGTGCGAATCTCCACGGGGAGTTCGTTCCAGAGGGTCGGAGCAGCCACAGAGAAGGCTCTCCTCCGGGTAGTCGCCAGTCGACACTGGCCGGCGGATGGAATTCGGAGGAGGCCTAGTCCCCCCCCCCTGCCCTCCCTGCCCGAACCCCACACACCCCCAACCTTCCCCCCCCACCGACTTCCCAGAACCAATACAGGGTATAAATCTTTAACAAAGATATTCTAAAAGAAACTTTTTTTTTTGGAGATAATGTTTTTTATTTTCCATTTTTTCATTTTTCTACACTCACATATATACTGTGCATAGCCATACAACATTAAACAATAATCGCAGCAATTCCTCTTGTCAACAATACCCCCCAAAATAGAAACTCAATATACCTCTTCCACTCTCCATACACCTCTTAAACTTAAAGAAAGTTAGTATCATCTTTCATTTTTAGCTTTAACTCCTAAAAATAAATAAATTACCTACTAATTTTAAAGTGTGAAAGAACTATGGATATATGAAATTTGCTTACAGATGTATGGTCTTCAAGCTGTTAGCAAAAAAGAGGATCAATACTGAAATATGAGGTGTTGAAAATAAAAAAGCAAAACATTAAAAGAAAATGAAGAATTCAGATTCCTTTGATCCTAGCCAGTAACCACTTAAATATTTGAACTTTTCTTGAGATATTGGAGATTGTTGCTTCTATTTACTTAAATTGTTTTATCTGATAATTTAAATTAAGCATTATCTTTTAGTCTTAAGAACCGTATTCCAAATATGCCTGCCCTGGTATGTAATGTATCGGATGAAAAGGAAGTGTTCCTGCTTACATTTTGTTAAGGAAACCTCTATTACAGTGTTTCTCAACCTTGGCAACTTGAAGATGTCCGGACTTCAACTCCCAGAATTCCCCAGCCAGCATTCGCTGGCTGGGGAATTCTGGGAGTTGAACTCCGGACATCTTCAAGTTGCCAAGGTTGAGAAACACTGCTCTGTTATAAATATTTGCAGTGAGTTTTGCCATTAGTGCAAGCTCTCTAATTTTGGTGCGCCGTTAAAGATTAATTTTTAATTCCCCTTTAAATTGTCCATAATTTCATCAATTTTAAGTATATGTCAGCAAGGCCATACAATATTTTTTTTCTTCCCTTCAATCATGTCTGATTCTGCAAATCCCTGCAGTTTCTTAGTGAGGTTTCTCAGAAGTGGTTTGCCATTGTCTCCTCCTTAGGGTTAAATGAACATAACTGGCCCAAGGTCACCCAGCTGGCTTTTTTTTTTTTTAACCTCAGGTGGGACTAGAAATCACAGTCTCCTGGTTTCTAGCCTGATGCCTTAACCACTACCTCTACTTGACTCTTATACAATGACCGGTTTTCTTTACTTGTGTATTTATTTAACATAGCACATTTGTATATTGCCATTGTCATTTGTTTAGAATGGCATAGCGTAGAATCCTAGAGTTGGAGGTCATCAAGTCCAACCCCCTGCACCAGGGGTGGGTTCCTGCCACTTGTAACCTCTTCTATAGAAGAGGTTCCACAAATCTACAGTGCCGTTTAGAACCGGTTCCAGCTCCCTCCCCCTGCCCGTCCGCACATCATCAAGATGAAGAGCGAGAGGAGGAATTCTGGGAGTTGAAGTCCACAAGTCTTAAAGCTGTCAAGTTTGAACACCCCTGGTTTTTTTTTCTAAAGGGTTAGGGATGCAAGGGTCTTGTAACTTGACAGCTTTAAGACTTGCACACTTCAATGCCAGAGTTCCTGAGCCAACATGACTGGAGGAGGAATTCTGGGAGTTGAAGTCCACAAGTCTTAAAGCTGTCAAGTTTGAACACCCCTGGGTTTTTTTCCTAAAAGGTTAGGGGTGCAAGGGTCTTGTAACTTGACAGCTTTAAGACTTGCGTGCTTCAAATGCCAGTTTCTGAGCCAACATTTTGGTTGCTAAGCAAGAGCATTGTTAAGTGAGTTTCACCACATTTTACAAGTTGGCCATGCCCACCTGGTCACATGGCTGGCAAGCTGCTCCCACCCGGTCACATGGCCAGCAAGCCACTCCCACCCGGCCACAGGACCGGCAAGCCATTCCCACAAAGGGGGACACACCTACAGAAGAGGTTCTAAAAAATTTTGAAACCCACCACTGCCCTGCACACTGCAAGTTTCATGATGCCATCTCTGATCAAAGACTGTCCATACAGATCAGAGTGGTATTCAGCCAGTTCTGACAGGTTCTGGAGAACCGGTAGCGGAAATTTTGAATAGTTTGGAGAACCCGCAAATACGCTGCCTCCCAGCTGATCTTCTTTTGTTGCCCTGAGCAGGAAAACGGAACTGGAAAGCAGGTTAGTGGGGTGGGGAGGGAATTGGGATTTTGCAATAACCTTCTCCTGCCATGCCCATAAAGCTACACCATGCCCACAAAGCCACGCCCACAGAACCGGCAGTAAATAAATTTGAATCCCACCACTGATACAGATGAATATATTAATAGTAGATGCATAGACTTTCTGAATTCCAAGCTTCCTTTCTTTGTTTTGGCAATTTTATGTGGATTTTCCCAAGTTTAACTCAGTACTCTCAGTAGCAAACGTTTCCAAAAGAGACAATCACTTTTATTTGTTCATTTTTCAGCTCCTGCAATAATTTCCACTCCCACTTTTTTTTCCTCTGCTACAGAAGACCCTAACTGAATATGGAAGAATCGGGATGTCTATTTGGAAAAACCAACCAACCAGCTAATGAATACTTGAGGAGAATGAGTGAGGACAGCTCACTTGGCTCTGCCCTCTTCCTCTGTTTTCAGCATTATTTCCTTCTTTATGTTGAGCCCTGTTTTTTGTGGGCTCTGCATGTCATTTCAAGACCTAAAAGGAATCTCCGCTTTCAGAAATAGGGGTTAACAGCTGTCTGACTACGTCTGTCCTGGGAAGCTAAGCAGAGTCAGATCTGGTTAGTCTTTGAATGGGACACTACTGAGGAATTCTATGGTAAACACGCCAGTATCATAAGCAGCTTTTGAAACATTTCTGTTTGAAAAGAAGCTTGCTGTGCAATAAGAAATGACTACTGTTTAAAAAACAACAACCAAACCCCTTCCAGATGCTGAAGTAAGTTCATGGTATTATCCTTGGCATCTCTACAGGTCATTTTTAAAGGCTGCCTTTCTATCTCTGGAAGTTAAGTCGAGTTGAACTCAAACGGACGTGAATGGGATTGTAATAAGGTCCCAATTCATTAGTAGAATTGCATTTTTCCTTTTGCACTTAGGAAATGAATACCTATGTGGATTTTTTCATGACTGTAGCAAAAGGGCCCAAATTCCATGTTTGCATTTACTTGCAAATTAATATGATGCAATTATTATCGCAGCTGGCTAGCAAGCATGCCAGTCCTGGAAAAGGTTGAATAGGTAGGTAATTTGAGTCAAATGGATTTTATCAGGGTTTCCTTCCTTTTGTTTTGATACTGGATCCCAGAACATAAATATGTCTGATTTTTAAATGATTCCATGAAGTGCTTTCAATTAAATGATTAAAATGCAAATAAGAGCATCTCTACCGTTGTCAGTGCTGAGATTGTACAATATGTTAAATATGAAAAGCAAATCATACATTATGGATTTAAAGCGTGGCCGTTTAATGGTGAAGCTGACAAGTGTTTCAAAGTGAACAGTGTTGGATTTATTTTCTCAGAAAGAAGTCCTCACAGAGCAAGGACTTTCATAATAATCTTTGCTGGGGTATTTTTTAACCTTGAGGCAAAAGCATAGGAGAAAAGAAGGAACACTTCTCCCCATGAATGGTTTAACATTTGCCTTGAAATATGAAAGGCAATAGAAAGGTTTATTATGTTCTGTGTCCTCTATGTATGGTATATTTGCACACAATTAGCCACTCAAAATGCAAGAGGAAGTGGGCCATGCTGAAATCCTTTTGATTCAGGGATCATTACGAAGATAAGTTTGAATGGAATTGAGCTTGGTTTAATCTTCGGTTCCACCACAAAACCGTGTTCGACTAAAGCGCGGACGACGAAACCGCATAGCTGACGTAATCACAGCGCAACGAAAAAAGCATGCTGCGAACGCTAAAGCTAAAATTAACCCCTAAACCTAAACCTAACCCCCCTAAACCTAATCCTAAACCTAACCCTAAACCTAACTCTTAACCTAACCCTAAACCTAACCCTAAACCTAACCCTTAACCTAACGCTAAACCTAACGCTAACTCTTAACCTAACCCTAAACCTAACCCTAACCCTTAACCTAACCCTAACCCTAACCCTAAACCTAACCCTTAACCTAACCCTTAACCTAACCCTAAACCCTTATCTTAACGTGAATCGGCTTGCTTTCAAAGTGCTATTTAAAGCGCCCTTTTTTCTCCGCGGTTGGTTGTCGCCCTGCTGATGAGGTCAGCGACGCGGTTTAATCGGGCGCGCTTTAGTGGAGCGCGGTTTTGTCGTGCCACGTAATCTTCTGCTGGGGTTGGGTAAATGGGTGCTTTTCAACCAATCTTACAGCAATAGCTATTATAGACTTATATACCGCTTCACAGTGCTTTACAGCCCTCTCTAAGCATTTTACAGAGTCTGCATATCGCTCCCAACGATCTGGGACCTCATTTTATTGACCTTGGAAGGATGGAAGGCTGAGTCAACCTTGAGCCTGGTGAGGTTCCATCTGCCAAACTGTTGGCAGCCTGAAGTAGCCTGCAGTACTGCACTCTAACCACTGTGCCACCACAGCTCCTTATGCCTTCTAGTTATGCTGAAGCTCAGTTGTCAGAATTCTGATACTTTATATAGCAGGGCTGTCAAACTCACAGTCCACGGGCTGAATGCGTCACATGCTGGCCAACACCTATGCACAGTTTGGAGAAGGGGAAAAATATTGTGGTACGTCATATGACGACACGAGTTTGACACCTCTGCTTTATAGCTTCTGACAATGTTAAATGTTGAAATCCAGCGTATCTAATCTTGCAGATACCAAGAACAATACCACAGACCTGAATTCTAACACACTTAAGAGTACATTAATAGCAGGCCATTCTGGACACTCAGCGCTATCAAACAGAAGACAGTGTACAAGATACTTTCTGTTTCTTTTCTTGGTTTAAGAAAAATTACAGAATTGGGTGGTCTTTCTGGACTGCAGTATTTAACCTAGGGGAGCCTTGTGTTTTGTCCAGACTGCATTTAACATATCCTCTGGCTAATGGATTCTCCTTCTTCTTTAGAAGGTGGTGGACAGGATCACATGGCTTGAGGTCCTGAACAGAAAAGGGGATCACGTGGTTGAAGATGTTGAGTGAAGAAGAAAAGAGAGAGAAGGAGGAGCTTGCTGGGTTTTTTATAATCTGTTTGGCCCCACCTCTCTGTTTCCTGTTCAATAGCAATAGCAATAGCTAGACTTATATACCGCTTCATAGGGCTTTCAGCCCTCTCTAAGCGGTTTACAGAATCAGCATATTGCCCCCAACAACAATCCGGGTCCTCATTTTACCCACCTCGGAAGGATGGAAGGCTGAGTCAACCTTGAGCCTGGTGGGATTTGAACAGCCGAACTGCTGAACTGCAATCAGCTGAAGTAGCCTGCAGTGCTGCATTTAACCACTGCGCCACCTCGGCTCATGTGTAAGAAATGTATTCTGATTGGTTGTCAGATTCCCATGGGGTCATGCAGGGGCAACTCTGTAGGCTGTCTTGAGTCCAGGGTTTGGTTGAGCATTGCTTTTTCCCAGGTGCTCTGTGGTGAGATGGGTAAAGGGCTAATACTATCATGTCTTAATCCTATCACCCTGGAGCTTGGGGGGGACTCTTTGTTATGTAGAATAGACTGCCTAGGGCATTTTAATGGCCCATTAAGGAAAGTGGAGGATATTAAGAGTGAGTCTGTTTCCTGCCTGAAAGCATGTTTTTACATTTCTGATCCAGGGAAATATAATATTCTGCCTTTTCAATATTTCCCAGGATATTTCATTTTTCTAGGAGAGGGCTGGATGCTAACTTTCTACAGAAAGAAGGAAGGAAGGAAGGAAGGAAGGAAGGAAGGAAGGAAGGAAGGAAGGAAGGAAGGAAGGAAGGAAGGAAGGAAGGAAGGAAGGAAAGGAGGGAGATTTCCATTACCCTCATTGCAATGTATTTTTATAGATTTCAGCAAAAGAGGTGGAATTTCTGCCAGGGGACATAGTAACTAGATGGAGTGAAGGTGTTTCCTTGCAATGAAATGAAACCCAGTGGGCAAACCAGAAAGATTTGGCATAAAACACAACTTTTGATGCACAACAGTACCTCACAACACAAAAAAAGATGGGTGGAAGAGATATTCCTAGTAGGCTGGGGAGGGGATCTATCTATGTGGCTGTTAAGGGAAAACAACAATTTGATGTCACAATTTTTGCATTAAATCTTATCTGATAGCACAGTTCAGCTACAGTTTCATATAATACTAAGCCATGATTCCAGGTTGGGGAATAGACACAGAATAAAATAGGAAACAGGTTCAGGTACAATGTTAAGCCATGAATAAGCAATACAATAGGCCCAGAAGCTTCAGTGTCATTTGACATTGGACAAGGGGAAACACACATAAATGTATTCAATTAGATTATATAGAATCTGGAACAGAAGAGAAAACAATAATCATGGCTTTGTTGTATTTAATAAGTAAGTTTAAACCAGGTGAGGTAACAAAATTCTGTGTTGAGGCATTGCTATCTTTTTTTTAAAATGATAAGCTGTTCTATTAGAACAATTTCCCAGCACAATTGCCCCCATACAGAAATATGGTTATCTTATTGTTTGTTAGCTAGCCATAGTAAGTACAATAACGTTGTTAGCCTTCCACTAGTTATTAAAGATCTTGATGTTGGTACTGGGGGTTAAGCTAAAGGTATTAATTTACAAGAGGGAAAGGCTGTTTCAACCTAAGGCATTTATGATCCAAATTGTTTGTTTAAATTGTGGTTGTTTTTAAACTTTGTAAGTTATCGGGATGAGTATCATGAGATCTGCGGACATCTTGAGTAGCATTTATGTCTATTTGGATGAAATACTGTGTATAACTCCTCTTATTAGAATGTTTGGCTGGCCTTTCATCAATCAAATTAGCACAGTCCAGGATTCGTTATAAAAAAAATGACCTTCCTATTTCTCTTGTTATCTGGTCTTCCCTTTTAGAAGAATAGTCTAATTGGCTATTGTGATCTTGCTCGAAGTCTTCTCCTGTGATGGCATTTATAATAACTTTTCTACTTATTTTAAGGTAATGATAGTAGCTGCTGCCACACATGAATTAATGGTTAGAATTGTATCTTATTACAACAGGCATAAATGGTGAGGTGCAACCGTAATGTGATAAATTGCAGGAGTAACATGAAGGTCCCGGGAGTTATTCTGCCGGCTTCCTATTACGCTGATCATGTAACCCAGCCTCCACTTTTATGTTCTTGAACCGGCAGAGAGAATTTGCAATACCATTTGTTCTTTTTATTATGTAGGGAGCTGTGTCTGTGTGTGTGTGTGTGTTTTCAGTTGAATTATAAGCTTCTTAGCGCTTGAATTCTGAGAAAACTGCTAAGGGCAGGGCTTAACAAACATTTGATGCCTCCTTTCTTCTATTATTGCCAAATTGTACCTGTTCCTACAAATATAATGTGTGTAGTAAAGTTCACTTGCTAAAGCTAAAAGGCCAGGCCCTGTTCCAGGGGTGGGTTTCTCGCCCCGTTCCAACCGGTTCGGTTGGAACGAGGCCGGCGGCGTCCTCGCGCACGCGTGCGACACGCGCGTACTAGCGTCTGTGCGATGCTCCAGCTGCTCCTGGAGGATCACGCAGGCGCTGTATGCGTCCTGCGCATGCGTGGAAGCACAGAATTCGGCAAAACCGGGTAAGGAGCAGGCGCGGGCACGCGCGGGCGTGGGGGGGGGGGCTTCGCCGTTTCCTGAAGTTACTTACTTCCGGGTTCGGCGACCAACCGGATCGCAGGGACCGCCGCGAACCGGTTGAAACTCACCCATGCCCTGTTCCATGGGGCTTTTGCAAGTAATCCAGCCAGGACTGAAGTTCAGTCTAATCTTTTGTCTTGTAGACGTGCTGTGTGGGAATAAAACTGAGAACAGATACTGCAGAAGATGGATATCTGAAAATGGTCGTAACCAGGTTACCTCTAAGGAGGGAATTTTTTTGAAACTTGTGGGAGAAAACGAATCTCCGAAGTAAAAGGGGAAATGCCTTTGCTTTTCATGTCAACATTATCCATGCAGGCATCAGAGAGAATGTTTCTGCTTTGATTGGGAGCATCTGCAATTACGAAAGGTGCCAAGCAGGTAAACTACGATTTGGGATGACACGATTGTTGCGAGAAAAACCTTCTGAGATGTGGTTCTAATCTCTGAGGGACTGCTCATTGCAGCTTTGTTTATGCGGGGAGCACGGCATGGAGAACACTAATACAGTTGTCTGTGCCACAACTGTAACAAACAATCTGCTTATTGTGTAATTTTCAAAGCAGTTTTTCATGCAGACTAACAGGTGGCAGATAGTCACTGTAGGCACACTGTTGGAGGAGAACAAATCTCAGTTAACCAAAATTGTAACATAGACATTGGCACAGGCAGAAAGAAGAGAGATATTTTAGGAATGACATCTCAGTATTTGTCACTGTGGCTGTTAACTCTACACATATTTATCTTGCAGCCCCCTTAGTCTATCTCGGATCAAAAACCTTACATATCTTTGTATAAACCAGCAGCTGAGGTAGAGGAACATAATAATGTGCATGTTTGTTTGGTTTATTTTATGCGTGTGTGTTTGTGTGTTGACACACAGAAATTCACGCACACATTGCAACAGAGAAAATTTATGAATATGTATGAATCGAAGGCTAAGGTTGCATATACACTCTAGTGTACCTTCTTAAGGCTTTGATAAGTATTAAGTTGTTTATACCAGGGGTGCCCAACACCCAGTCTATGGACTGGCACCAGGCTGCGGCATGTCAGAAACTGGGCTGGGCAAACAAGCAAAAGCCCCATATGCGGGATGCAGGCAGCACATGAAACCATGCCCTCTCCGGTCCGTGGCAAAACCTCTCTCCATGGAGTTGGTCCCCTCCCAGGTCCCAAAAGCTTGTTAAATGGAGCATCTTCATCCCATCAGGGATTAAACGAAATGTACCTGAAGACAATAGATCAGAAATGGCTTACCTTTCGGTCCTCACATGCTGAAATTGTGCGCACACATGCCCGCACCCCAAATGCAATACATGACCCCCCTGAGCATGCATGCACAACCCCCACATGCTTCCTCATCCCACCACACGCATGCAACACTCCTCGTGCTCCCCCATACATGTGTGTGACACTTCCCCGGGGCCCCGTTTTGGGCCTAGCAGGCCTCCCTGAGAGCCGAGGTGGCGCAGTGGTTAAATGCAGCACTGCAGGCTACTTCAGCTGACTGCAGTTCTGCAGTTCGGCTGTTCAAATCTCACCGGCTCAGGGTTGACTCAGCCTTCCATCCTTCCGAGGTGGGTAAAATGAGGACCCGGATTGTTGTTGGGGGCGATACGCTGACTCTGTAAACCGCTTAGAGAGGGCTGAAAGCCCTATGAAGCGGTATATAAGTCTAACTGCTATTGCTATTGCTAAAATGCACCCCCCCCCTCCATGGCCCGTTTTGTGCCTAGCAAGCCTCCCGCCTCCTGAAACCAAACATTGGGTGTGGGGATGTGTGATGCAACCCCCATGCTCCCCCCACCCCCTGCACATGCACACATGATGCCCCCCGCCTCCATGCATACGCGTATGACCCTCCGCACATGCGCGTACATCTTCTGCATGCGCAGCAGAATACAAAGATCAGCTGGCCGGCGGGAGATGTGCATGCATGCATGGTGGAGCTCAGCTGGGCGACGGCTCGCATGCCTGCAGGGAGGGCTACGCCTGCCACATGTGGCATGCGTGCTATAGGTATGTCATCATGGCAATAGATCAGTGTTTCTCAACCTTGGCAACTTGAAGATGTCTGGACTTCAACTCCCAGAATTCTGGGACTTGAAGTCCAGACATCCTCAAGTTGCCAAGGTTGAGAAACACTGCAATAGACTAAAACCAAACAGATTTAAGAAATAGAGGGCTCATCTTACAGGCTTCTTATCCCTGATGGTATGAAGGTGCTCCATTTAACATTTGTTGAGGTCACATCCTCACAATGGAGCCTCCTTCTCATCACCACCAGCCTAGAGTAAACAAAACTTAATATATCAACTCCAGGGGAAATGGGGGAGTTGCTTTAAAACAACTTTTAAAACACTAGTATTTTATTGTTAAAGTTAGCATTATCAAACTGAATAATATAACAATCGACTCCAGGTTTACGGAGAGGTTTTCAAACAGGCCCTTTGTTTTAATGCATTGCTGCTATTTAAAATGAAACTGGGGCTAATGGCTATATGCAAGAAACAGAATGATGGTATTTTCGAAAATATCTGCCTTAATGGAGAATCAAAGAATGTGATTATTCCAGAAATTTTAAGCATGAATAGTTACATTTAGTAAGGGGTTCCCCCTCCCCTGTAAAAAAAAACCCCAACTGTATAGTATTACAAAGGGGTAGCCAGAATCACAGCTTGCAATTCGCGAGAAGCCAAACTTGAGCTTAAAATATACCAGCTGCCACAGAGTAATGAGCACAAACGAAACAACTCACTTCTTTCCAACAAGCAAGTTCATTGGATAATTCATCTTTTAAAATCTAGGTAGGCTGGACTGGGAAATCAAAAATTATCTTTGCCAAATGGTAGTGGGGGGGGGGCTCTCTCTTCTGCCCTGTTGTCAAGAATATGTTCCTAATACTAGGGGGGTAGAATGATTGCTTCGATTTGATGTTTACTTTGAGGTGTGAATCGGTCATTGTGGATTGTAAACCATAGCTTACAATTTAGCATTATCTACAAAACCAGATCATTTATTTATTTATTTAGTGTACGGTGTATCATACTTTCACTAGTAATATTATTAACATTTCAACTAGATTAGGAAAACCTGATAAAATATAAATGTCAAAAAAAAAATCTATGTTCAAATAATAGCAATAGCAATAGCAGTTAGACTTATATACCGCTTCATAGGGCTTTCAGCCCTCTCTAAGCAGATTACAGAGTCAGCATATTGCCCCCAACAACAATCCGGGTCCTCATTTTACCCACCTCGGAAGGATGGAAGGCTGAGCCAACCCTGAGCCGGTGAGATTTGAACAGCCAAACTACAGAACTGCTGAAGTAGCCTGCAGTGCTGCATTTAACCACTATGCCACAACGTCTAGACCACAGGTGTCAAACTCATGGGGTCACATTGCTATCTCATGACTTATTGTGATTTTTTTTTTCTTTTTGTGGAGCTGGGGTGGGTGTGGCCTGTGCATGACACATCCGGCCCGCGAGCCGCCAGTTTGACACCCCTGCTCTAGATCATCTAACCCAGTGATGGTCAACCTGGTCCCTACCGCCCGCTAGTGGGCGTTCCGCTAGTGGGCGGTAGGGGTTTGCTGTAACTCTGCTTTATAAATTTTATAAAGTAAAGTTACTTCCCTACTTCATAAATCATCATTACTGTGGAACCGGTGGGCTGTTAGAAAAATCTACTACTAACAGAGATACAAAAGTGGGCGGTAGGTATAAAAAGGTTGACTATCCTTGATCTAACCATTGACACATAGCATTGTTTATATTTTTAAAAAAATCAGATATTGGGCCAGACCACTGTCACTTATTTATTAAGCTGATGTTAAAACAAACCTCGACATGTATGAGCCTCACTCACTTCATTATCCAAGGGGTTTTCCTTAAATGAAGCTTTCTCTATCTATAGCAATAGCAGTTAGACTTATATACCGCTTCATAGGGCTTTCAGCCCTCTCTAAGCGGTTTACAGAGTCAGCATATCGCCCCCAACAACAATCCGGGTCCTCATTTTACCCACCTCGGAAGGATGGAAGGCTGAGTCAACCCTGAGCCGGTGAGATTTGAACAGCCGAACTGCAGAACTGCAGTCAGCTGAAGTAGCCTGCAGTGCTGCATTTAACCACTGCGCCACCTCGGCTCTATCTGATCTACGTGAATTCCAAGCTTTCCTTTATTATTACTCTGTTGGTGAGGAAGTCAAAAATGACTGAAGGAAGGATTGTTCATGGAAGCAAGCCTAACAAAATACCTCTTCCAATTTTCAACTTTCTTGCAAATTAGACTATTGACCGTGGGGCTACTTCATAACAATGATCTTTTGCGGCGAAGTGGTGTGGGAAGTGTACCCCAGGGGGACAGTGCCAGGGACATCATAACCTCAGAAAACAGTGCCAAGAGACTCAAGCCAGCCCTTCCCCCTTTAAGAAAACTTAGAAACACCAGCTGAAAGAAAAGCACAAAGCAGCCTGCTAACAGAGCTGACAATAGAAATACTTAAGTACAGCCGTTAAGATAAGGGGAATCAGGCTAAAAATAACTCACCTGGAACTCCCCTTTTCCTCTTTCCTGGCAGAATTAACCCCCAGGATAGGAAAGACAAAGCCCAGGAACGGGATTAAATCATTAAGGCAGGAAGACAGAATTCAGAGCAATCACCTTAGCTAGAGGCAGATGCAAAATCTCATCAAATCACACCAACTTCAAAGGAAAGATGGGTATAAAAATCCATACACTTATCAGGCCACCTTGCTTGCAACCCAGGAATGCTTGAGCTATGTCTCTACTCTTCTTGCCTTCCTGGATTAAAGGACCCCTTTTCTGGAAGCTGCTTTCATGTCTATTCTCAGCATCTATGACTGCTTCCCAGCTGGGAACGAACCAGGGAAATTTCTCCCAACAGTGCGATGCAGTTCTCTTCTCTGGCATCTTAACCAAGTTGATTCAAGATACCTTTGGAATGATAGCATTCCGTTGGCTTCAAATCCATTTAAATTAGTTATGGTTAAATGGTTAAATTTAACCACAGTTTAATTGGTCATCCAAATATAAGTACTTGAGAGACCGCCTGCTGCCAATTACCTCCCACAGACCCATTAGATCTCACAGGGTTGGCCTCCTCCGGGTGCCATCTACCAGCCAATGCCACCTGGTTATTACCCGGGGGAGGGCCTTCTCTGTGGCAGCTCCGGCCCTTTGGAACGAACTCCCCGCAGGGATTCGGACCCTCACCTCTCTCCAGGCCTTCCGAAAAGCCGTCAAAACCTGGCTTTGCCGGCAGGCCTGGGGGTGATGAGTTCCCTCCCCTCTCGACATGTATGGTTGTGCGACTGTTGTCTACTTTTATTATTTGTATTTTGTCTTTTATGTTCCCCCCTTTTTTCCCCCTTGAATTGTTCGCCACCCTGAGTCCTCCCGGAGAAGGGCGGCATACAAATAATACAATACAATACAATACAATACAATACAATACAATACAATACAATACAATACAATACAATACAATACAATACAATACAATACAATACAATACAATACAATACAAGTGTGTAACACACTGCATATCAATACCAATCTTGTTGTTGTTTTCAGAAATAGGTTGGTGTGTTGGTATGTTTAGCGATGCATTCTAATCCTAACATTTTGCTAGTAAAGTATGCGATGTTGCCAAAAAAAATAAGCATAAAATACACTCTTGAGATGTCTTAGTCTAGATAGCAATAGCAATAGCAATAGCAGTAGACTTATATACCACTTCATAGGGCTTTCAGCCCTCTCTAAGCAGTTTACAGAGAGTCAGCATATTGCCCCCAACAATCTGGGTCCTCATTTTACCCACCTCGGAAGGATGGAAGGCTGAGTCAACCCTGAGCCGGTGGGATTTGAACCGCTGAAATGCTGATCTAGCAGTAGCCTGCAGTGCTGCATTTAACCACTGCGCCACCTTGGCTTAGATGAAAGGAAAACTATAAAACTGGTAAATGGTGCATTTTGTTCTTCTGAAATCGTATTTGAGAAGTGCCGATACATTTCATAATACATATTCTACAAAGACATAAGATAAGAATAAATGAATATGTTAAACAACTTGCCTAAATTCATATTTAAAAGATGCTGACCAGATATTTTTTTAAAAAAAAATCCTTGAAAGGAGAAGATTCCCTAATCTTCCTTAATTGATCTAAATTGTCTACCTTTTAACTTAAATCTTTCCTCTAATCTAAAATCATTATTTTTGTCTCCCCTTCTTTTGTTCTTTTATTTTTCAAATAAACAGTTTGAAAAGTAATGTGTAATAACAGTTTATTATGTCCATGTTGTTATGTTTTTCTTCTTTTATCATAAAGATCCATGAAAGAGCTCCGTGAAACTGAGATTCCATCTTGCTTTGAGTAAAGTCCTTGCAACTAATTGGGCTTTAGAGGATTCTGTGGTTTATTGATATGAAATGGAAATATCTCTGGATTTCACCCTAAATCACCTTTGTCAAGTGCATCTTCACATGTATTCATTGTTTATGCTGTACATTTGAATACTGCTTCCCGTTAAAAGTATAACACACAAAGCCCATTAAGATTTAATCAGGATTGTTTATGTATTTATATATTGGCATGGTGTCAGAATTCTTAGGGACTTGGAATAAAAGTGGTGGAGGGGGAGGCTATAGGATCATGTTCATAGGTTTGGGCCTTGGAGAAAAAATAAGAAATTCGGATGGCTGTTGTTAGGGTTTGCAAATAATGAGATCATGACAGTCCTTCGAGATTGGACGGCATATAAATTTTATAAATTAAATTAAATTAAATTTTGTCCACATTCATTCATTCATTCATTCTCTCTCTCTCTCTCTCTCTCTCACACACACACACACACAAACAAACACACACACACACACACACACACAAAGTCTAAAAGCATTGCATAATTTGAATTCAGAATTTTAGAGACCCCCACCTGTTAACCCTAACCTGTAATATTTTTACTCTTTGCCCATTTGCCATAGTCCTACTTAATTTATGATATTCAGGATTCTGAGGAGACCTTAGCAATGTAGTATTTTTGCAGACTTATAAGAATAATCTTGCTGCATCACAACAATCAGCTTCTTTTTTTCTTGCAAATCCAGGTAAATCTCTTTGGAAAGCCTCAAACTGAGCTTAGAATTGGAGATCAGTTAATATTCTCCAGACTTTTCACATCAACTATTTCATCTACCCTAAAAACTTTGTCTTCCCTCTATTTTTCTGCACCTTTGGAAAAGCCATCTAAGCTGGTGGTGATCACCACAGCTTATAAAATAAATTCTACAAATGCGTTATCTTTCAGTAGTCACTCTGGCATGTTAACAAAGGCAAGGGGAGAAAAATAGGATTAGCATTTTTTTGCACCACTCCAGCATAAAAACAACTTTTTCTAAGTAAAATAAAATGGGACATTAACTGAAATATAATATAAAACATACCTTTTCCCTCCAGATATATTGTGACAGATGCTACGAACGATTGTTATGGGATCCTTGGGAGAAAAAAAATTAATATTTAAACCTAGGGATGTTTCATGCCGTTCAAATCCAATGTCTCCACCATATGTTTATAGATGAATACTATACCTGAGGCTGTTCTGAGATGGTCAAACATCTGCTTAGTCTTAAATCAGAGTATATAGATATAAGCATATTCCAACGTAGGTCACAAGTTCTTGATAATCAGCTGCTGCCTAAGGCCTCATTTTTTAAAAAAAAAAACAGCTTTGAGTGATTTTCAAGTGGTATATTCAGAGGACTGTTCTTCTAATTACATAATATAAAATTATACTGTTTTTTATATCAAACCCTAATGCATACACACATATATAACCACATATCTCCCCACAAATAAAAGCAGCTTGTTGCTGAAATAGCCGTCTGTGCTGATTTATAAATGCCTTTTCAAGGAAAACATTTTCTTGGCGTGATGTCTATGAAACGCATTAGCATTCTCCAATATTTTAATTATTAATACCAAATGGTTTACATAATTATTTTTTTTCTTGCTCAACTGCTTTCATTTCCAAAGAAGCACATTCTTTTTTTTTTTCTTTCCTCTCAGTCTCCCCATAATATCTCTCAATGAAGTTAATTTGGAAGGAAAAACTTCCTTTTTCATTCAATCTCCAGGACGCCTAACCACAGGTGTTAGAAAAAGCCATCCAGATCAGGGGTGAGCAACGGAGGCAATTTCCGGACCTGTGGACTTCAACTCCCACAATTCCTAAGCCAGACACGCCCAGGAATTCTGGGATTTGAAATCCACGGTTTATAAAGTTTCCATAGTTGCCCACTCCTAATCCTGATGGAATGCTTTTCTCTTCCCCTTCTCTTTTAAGATTTCTTTTATCTGTCACTTTGATAATCTGATATAAAGTAGTGAAGGACGTTAGCACCCACCCATCTCCTAGAAGAATGAAATATTCTAGGAAATATTAAAAAGGCAGAATAATATATTTTCCCTAAAGGAGAAACATGTTTCCCCTTTAGGGAAAAAATAATATTCTGCCTTTTTTTAATATTTCCTATTTCATTCTTCTAGGACAGGGGTGTCAAACTCGCAGCCCTGCAGCCCGGATACATCACCTGCTGGCTCCGCCCCCACCCGGTTTAGCAAAGGGGAAAAAAGTCCAGATACATCACATTATGCCAGTGTTTCTCAACCTTGGCAACTTGAAGATGTCTGGACTTCAACTCCCAGAATTCCCCAGCCAGCGAATGGGAGTTGAAGTCCGGACATCTTCAAGTTGCCAAGGTTGAGAAACACTGCATTATGCTGTCGTGCCACCGCGAGTTTGACACCCCTGTTCTAGGAGATGGGTGAGTGCTAACTTCCTACAGTAACTAAACAAACATCTGGTAAGGTAGCTCGAGCATTTTTATCAACAAAATTATGAATATAGGAAAACAATGCATTGCTAGGGGAAAAGATGAGAAAGAGCCCCTTTTCCTTGGGGAAAAAAAAAGTCTAACTGTGTGTTAGGAATCATGGCATCTATGGAATTACAGGAAGTGACTTCTGCAGCTCCTTGCCCAACCCCTTCTCACGAATGATGGGCCTCTTCTGGAAGTCAGGTCTGATAATGACTTTAGGAACACTAGGAGGTTCTTGCTTGAGTTAATACAAAGGAATAAGGAAGTGCCTTATTTCTCCAAAGAAATTGATGGATTTTGAGTGACTTAGCTGGAGGGACCAAGTTGCTATAGTGATTGGAAGAATTGAAATCACTGAGTGTGGGGGTCGGTAAGGACCAGAAGTATTGCAATAAATTCTTCTTCTTCTTCTTCTTCTTCTTCTTCTTCTTCTTCTTCTTCTTCTTCTTCTTCTTCTTCTTCTTCTTCTTCTTCTTTCTTCTTCTTCTTCTTCTTCTTCCTCTTCCTCTTCTTCTTCTTTTCCCCACTTCTCCCCACTTCTCCTCCCTTCTCCCTTCTCCCTTCTCCCTTCTCCCTCCTCCTCCCTCCTCCTCCCTTCTCCCTTCTCCTTCTCCCTTCTCCCTTCTCCCGTCTCCCTTCTCCCTTCTCCCTTCTCCTTCTCCTTCTCCCGTCTCCCTTCTCCCTTCTCCCTTCTCCTTCTTCTTCTCCCCACTTCTCCCCACTTCTCCTCCATTCTCCCTTCTCCCTTCTCCCTTCTCCCTTCTCCCTTCTCCCTTCTCCCTTCTCCCTTCTCCCTTCTCCCTTCTCCCTTCTCCCTTCTCCCTTCTCCCTTCTTCTCCCTTCTCCCTCCTCCTCCCTCCTCCCTCCTCCCGTCTCCCTTCTCCCGTCTCCCTTCTCCCTTCTCCTTCTCCTTCTCCTTCTCCTTCTCCTTCTCCTTCTCCTTCTTCTCCCCACTTCTCCCCACTTCTCCTCCCTTCTCCCTTCTCCCTTCTCCCTTCTCCTTCTCCTTCTCCTTCTCCTTCTTCTTCTTCCTCTTCCTCCTCCTCCTCCATGTAAAATGCTCTTCGGATTTGCATCCCTCACTCCCTCTTTCTCCCCTAACTGCTCTGCTAGACTACTGGTAATCCACTACTAATCCTTTCTCCTCAGTAGCCACATAAAGGAAGAAAAGATGCCAGTTTGTGGCTTAGGCGGGCTACATTGAGGAAATATCCCCGTTGCTGCCAAGAACGTCCATCTGCTACCTACTACAAGGGCAGGTGCCAAGGAGTCTCCTCTGTCCACAAAGTACAATAATAATAATAATAAAACAAAGGATTCGTGTGCACTAATCATTTGCCAAACACATCAAAAGGAAGCAGGAACTCTCTCTTTTTTTTTAAAAAAAATGAAAGTTTACTTAGTTGGCGGAGATTTGCATACAGATGGCTAGGTCAGGGGACTGTGTACGCTGTGCCTGGACTGTGGAGGGCAGGATCGCATTCAGGCAGCCTTTAGAAGTGCGGCCCCGGCTTTTGCTAGAGCACCGGGCTGGGAGAGGCCTTATTCGGCACATACTGAATAGTCATTCAAGTAGCTTGCTTTGAAATGAGAAAAGACCTTGGACTGGGGGTAGGAAGGGAGTGGAGCGAAAGAAAGCAAATTCTTTTCTTTGTGAGAGAGAGAGAGAGAGAGAGAGAAGGAGGAGGAGGAGGAGGAGGAGGAGGAGGAGGAGGAGGAGGAGGAGGAGGAGGAGGAGGAGTGGTGGTGTTGGGAATGAGGCCAGAGGAGTTACCAACCAGGAATTAGAGGGAAGTTTCGGTGGAGATACACAATTAGATATATGGCATTATTCACCCTCTCCTTCTAGTGCAGTGTTTTTCAACCACTGTGCCGTGGCACACTAGTGTGCCGTGACATAGTGTAAGGTGTGCTGTGGGAAAATTACTTTATATATAGTCAATATAGGAACAGAGTTAATTTTTTTTAACATTTTCTAATGGTGGTGTGCCTCGTGATTTTTTTCATGAAAAAAGTGTGCCTTTGCACAAAAAAGGTTGAAAAACACTGTTCTAGTGGACAGCAAGAGCAAGCACATTTGAAAGGGTACCCAGTGCGCGTTTGGGGAGGAAAGGGAAAAAATAAATAAAAAGGCAAGAAAGAAAGAGGGAAATCAGTAGGGTAGAGTTACCCTGTTTCTTTAGCCCCTGGAGATAAAGACCTTGGAATAATCAGCAAGCCAAACTTCAAGCAAGGAAGCTTTTTCGGGAGATGAAAAGCGTGCTCTCCCAAATGTTTTTTTTTTTAATTTAGATTTTATTTCTCCCCCCCCCTTCTGGACAATCCATCTTCTTTTATAGGCAAGCGAAAAACAAACAACGCATGTCTAAATGCCTGCTGGTGGATGGTCAAGGGAGCCTGCTCTGGATGGATGAAACGTTACTTCTGTCTGCTTTTTTGGCAAGAAATGATGGTTTCCATCATGACAAGAGTCTTGGCTCCAGAATGCCGTGGAGAATCTTTCCTTTGACCACAAGGCACGCAAATACACGCAAATACCGTAGGACTTTTGAGACACGAGATAAAAGGACTCTTTTCTAGGCTTTTGTTGCCCCCCCCCCCCCAAATAGGAAGAGACTGGAATCAAAATCTGAATGGAAGAGGTTCAGTCTTTTCAGAATTTGTCTTCCACTATCCAAGCGTTCCTCCTTTCTCCAGGCCATGGATGGGGAGGGAACAGTGACCACACAGAAGTGAGGAATTCCGGAGTTGATAATGGATAAGCAAAAACAAGGCAGAACCATGTCATTACTACAGGTAGTCCTCGACTTAGAACAATTAATTTAGTGATTGTTCGAAGTTACAACGGGATTGAAAAAAAAGGGACTTATGACCGTTTTTCACACTTATGACCGTGGCAGGATCCCTCTGGTCATGTGATCAAAATCCGGATGGATTGGCAACTGGTTCATATCCCCAGCTGACTTTAGAACACCATTTGTCGGCTGTGACCAGGGGGACCTTTGCCCAGGTTCGCCTGGTGCACCAATTGCGACCCTACCTGGATCGGGAGGCCCTTCAGACAGTCACTCACGCCCTTGTGACCTCAAGACTGGATTACTGTAACGCGCTCTACATGGGGCTGCCCTTAAAGAGTGTTCGAAGACTTCAGCTAGTCCAGAACGCAGCCGCGCGAGCGATCGTGGGTGCACCCAGGTACACCCACGTTACACCTATCCTCCGCGAGCTGCACTGGCTACCCATTAGTCTCCGGACTCGCTTCAAGGTGCTAGCCGTTACTTATAAAGCCCTACATGGCATCGGACCTGGGTACCTGAGAGACCGCCTCCTGCCAATTACCTCCCATAGACCGATCAGATCGCACAGACTAGGCCTCCTCCGGATCCCATCTGCCAGCCAATGTCGGCTGGCGACTCCCCGGGGGAGAGCCTTCTCTGTTGCAGCTCCAGCCCTCTGGAACGAGTTCCCCGTGGAGATCCGGACCCTTACTACTCTCCCAGCCTTCCGCAAAGCCACTAAGATCTGGCTGCTCCAGCAGGCTGGGGGGCTGTTGAAATAGCCAGCCCCACGGGAACTATGAATGTTGTGTATTTTAAATTGTTGTTTGTCTATTTGTCTATTTATCCCCTTCCTTTGTTTATTGTAAACTGCCCGGAGTCCTTCGGGAGTGGGTGGCATACAAGACCATTAAAATACAAATACAAATACAAATAATTATGACAGTTACAGTGCCCCCCCCCCCGTTTGTGTGTGTCACGTGATTCGCCTTTTGTGACCTTCTGACAAGCAAAGTCAATGGAGAAGCCAGATTCACTTACCAATCGTGTTATTAACTTAACAATTTCAGTGATTCACTTACCAAGTCTTGCAAGAAAAATCATACAACGGGGCAAAACACACTTAACAAATGTTTCAGTTAACAACAGAAGTGCTGAGGTCAGTTGTGGTCGTAAGTCAGCTAACAAATGTGGCCAGAGTCATAAAACGAGGCAAAACACACTTAACAAATGTTTCATTAACAGAAATGTGAAGGTCAATTGTGGTCATAAGTTGAGGACTACCTGTATTGGGGTTTTCAGGACAGTTCAGTGACTGGGCCTCAGTCATATAGCAATAGCAGTTAGACTTATATACCGCTTCATAGGGCTTTCAGCCCTCTCTAAGCGGTTTACAGAGTCAGCATATCGCCCCCAACAACAATCCAGGTCCTCATTTTACCCACCTCGGAAGGATGGAAGGCTGAGTCAATTCTGAGCCGGTGAGATTTGAACAGCCGAACTGCAGAACTGCAGTCAGCTGAAGTAGCCTGCAGTGCTGCATTTAACCACTGCGCCACCTCGGATATGAATCAACCATGTCTCTTATGTTCAGCAGCATTATCCAATGTCTTTGTTTCCACTCACATTTTCTTCATAGTCTTCCAAATAGCAATGGATGCGATAGGTTGAGGGATTTTCCCAGTCATGACAGGATGCTGATGTGACACAGTGGCATTTTCCTAGTGATAATCAATGCTCGGAAAAATCCATATCCCCCCGCATTAAAGGTGCCTGATAAAACAAGGAAAGCTTATAAATTCACATAACAGAGAAATACATTATTCTGTATTTTAGGTAGAGGGGAAAAAGTGTGGATTTGATACTGATATGGTGGCTTTGGAAAACCAGTGGCTCCTGTAGAAACATTCTAGACACAGATTTTATATCAATGATTTTCCAGCAGCGAGACTGTTGGTGGCGCAATACTGGAAGAAGGAAGATTTGCCTACTATTCAAGAATGGACATTAAAAGTAACAAACTTAGCAGAGATGGCTAAAATATCAGCATACCTCAAGGACCATTCAGATGAGAGATATAAACTGGAGTGGAGAAGATGGATTGACTATATTCAAAATAAATACGGGACGAAATAGCAATAGCAGTTAGACTTATATACTGCTTCATAGGGCTTTCAGCCCTCTCTAAGCGGTTTACAGAGTCAGCATATCGCCCCCACAGTCTGGGTCCTCATTTCACCCACCTCGGAAGGATGGAAGGCTGAGTCAACCTTGAGCCGGTGAGATTAGAACCGCTGAACTGCAGACAACAGTCAGCTGAAGTGGCCTGCAGTACTGCACCCTAACCACTGCACCACCTCGGCTCTTATAAATTCCAGATAGCTTATGATTGAAAAAGCAAGGAATGATTTAATTTGTTTATAATTAGCTTAACAAAAGAGGAGTTAAAGCACAAATGAAAGATGAAGCCAAGTTATTTTTAGTTTATTTTAGAATATGATTGTTAAAGATTTATACCCTGTATTTGCTCTGGGAAGATGGGCGGGAGGAGGTTGGGGGGGGGCGATGGGTTCGGGTGTGGAGGGTGAGGGAGGGAGGTAAATATTTGTAAAAACTTTTAAAAAAAATTTCAATTAAAAAAATGATTTTCAAAGAAATTAAATATATGAAATTGGTGATTTCATTGAAATCCAGATGTGAAGGGATCACAACACTTTGATTATGCCTAAATTAAGTTGAGTTTATATTCCATTGAAATAGTGCTTGAAGCTAGTTGGGATTATACTAGGTCTTACTGATTTCGTTTGGTTTTAAGTGCAGGCAAACTAATTTAGTCTGGATCCAGTCCATTGTTTTTTACCTGAACTAAAAATACATTTGAAATTGGAAAGGAAGCAAACCCTGGAATCTCTTTTTTCATCTTATCCATTATTTTCAGTTTTCTACTTCATTCTTTTAAATAAAACATAATTTAGACTAAGAGGGTGTGGAAAGTTATCACCCAGCCCTCTCCCAGAAAAATGAAACATCCTAGGAAATATTGAAAAGGCAGAATATTATATTTCCCCGTATGTGAAAAGTACGACATTCTAGTCATAAAATTACAAATCTATTTTAATTTTGTTCACTGCTCAGAGTTTCTTCTCATAAATGTGTGGCTATACAAATAATAGATACATATAAACTATATGATGATGGCTGAATAGACTTTTTTTCATTTTTTTGTATTTCAATAAATAATGAATAGAGTTCAAAACTTTAGTTATAGTGGTTTTAAACCATTTAGAGTTCACATTTCAGTTTTTTAAAAAGTGTTCAGAATAGTTTAGCAGCACTTTTAGGAAACCAGCAGTGTAAAAGGGAGTATAACTTGGTATTTGGGGATTTGCCCAAATCTAATGTTTTAGTCAATTATTTTTAGTTAATGCATACTAAAACAATACTAATAACAATTATATTAGCATGCATTTCTGGATGTATAATTATACAGCTTGTTTAATTTGCTGGATAACTCATTTTGTCTGGAAGGATAATGCTAGAAAAATCAGGCATAATTAAATGGAAGATATAAGCAATGGCTGAGAATCTGATTCCTGAATCTATTCAATTATTTCATTTCTCTTCTGAAATGGGCCTTAAAAATATTGTAAACTAAGCAAAATTGAAGCAAAACAAACAAAGAAACCCTGGATTTCTTTTAGTAAAAGATTCCATTGCATCTAGTAGCTATCCTATGCTATCAGCTGATTTACAACTCGACACAACTGTCACTTCTGCAGTGGCAGAATCATAGCAGTGCATTCGATTTATCTCCCTGTGCATATTGTGTGTTGCTTTTGTGTGCTCTGCATCCTACCACAACTCCCCTGGTTTTTGGTATTTTTATTATCTGATTTGCAATTTCAGTTCTTCCAAAAGGTGGACAGATTAAACCTCCTTATCAACTGATATGCTGGGAAGGGAACAGCTGTAGTATTTTCAATAGTTTTTGTCATTCATACTTTGGTTCATAAACATAAATGGTTGCAATCCTGCATAGCACTCTATAAGATTTAATCTTTAGAATGTCAACAAATCTGTCTATAGGATTATAGCCTGAAACTTCTGGGTTTGTCTCTGTGTTTTCAAAGTTGAGTTTTACATAATTGCATAATATTTTATGACTCTTTTAGTAAATCAATGGGGAGAATAAGAATGTGAGGAGTTAGCCAATAGCTGTATCCAAACCCCTGAATAGCCCTAACAGCTAAATTTCCATATAAATGATCCATTTAGGAATTAGGCATTTATTTTGAATGCCTTTTTGATCTGTGAGGTCTGAAATTATGCCAGCCTGAGGGATTCTTAGGTGTTTGCTATAAAGGTGGCTTGCCAGAAAGTTTGAAAAGGAATCTCAGGATTTTTAAAAAAATTATCTAACCATGTGTTTCTGAGGATCACAGGACACATTATGTCCTTAAAATCTATCCAAGAATACTTTGATTGCAAATGTTGCCAAATGCTACAAAATGCTAACAAATGTAAATAAACAAAATGATTCATGAATAAAAATTATATATAGATCTTTTTAAACATTTGGGTAATTACTGAGCTACTGTTCTGAACACTGTAATGTGTTCAGAAAAATCTGTGCCTAACTTTTATGCTTGAAAACCAAGCTATATGTTACATAGAGTTGTAGTGGATGAATATGTACATAATTTGCTCCTAGCAGTGATGAGTGCCTATGTTTCTTTTCATTTTAAGTTTTGGATCAAAACCGAACACATATTTTAAAGAAATGGACTGGTCTAAATAACAACATCTATCAGATGTTTTTAACCATGAGTGTTTTTACTCCACTTCATATCTTATCCTGCTGAGTTCAGTTCGGTTTCAGTTCAGTTTATTGTATTTATATGCCACCCTCCCCCCCCCCCCCCCGAAGGGGACTCAGGGCGGCTCACAACTCGAACCAGGGAAGGGGGATACAGACAAAAAATTTAAAACAAACTCACAACAGTCATACCATTCGAGACAGGGGCAAGAGCTCTTTAGCCCCAGGCCTGTCGGAACAGCCAGGTTTTGAGGGCTTTGCGGAAGGCCTGGAGGGTGGTGAGGGTTCGAATCCCCACGGGGAGTTTGTTCCAGAGGGTCGGAGCAGCCACAGAGAAGGCTCTCCTCCGGGTAGTCGCCAGTCGACACTGGCCGGCGGATGGAATTCGGAGGAGGCCTAATCTGTGGGATCTAATCGGTCTAGTGGAGGTAATTGGCAGCAGGCGGTCTCTCAAGTACCCAGGTCCAATACCATGAAGGGCTGACCATGCGTATAGCTATGCAGAAGTGTGCAAATAGACAAGTTATACTGTAGTGAATGCCTTTGTAACCATTTAGAAATCCTTTGTCTAAGAAATACAATTTTGAAGGTCTGTAATGTTTAACTATATCTGACAATTTCCCCCAAAGGATAATTATGCCCTTATTTGACACTTTAAAATGTAACTAGTCATGAATTTTTGAACAGCATGAAAAATACTTCCATTTTTGCATTTAAGTAATAGATAAATTATAAAAAAGTTATTTCCAGCTTATTAAAATATCTTCAAGTTTCTTATGCTAAGTTATTAGTTGTTAAGCATATTGCATTTTATTTTAGAGCATTTCTATAAATGTTAGTATGGAATAATTTTCCAAAAAGGAAATTAGTATTTTTCTGTTGTGTTCATACTTATATTCCTTATGGCAGCAATCCAGATAATTATATAAAAACATTTTATTTAAAACTACAACATAAATTAGAAATGTAAAGTGTGATAGCTGGTTTTGTATTAATATCATAACAGCTTCAAATTATAGCATTGTGTATTTGCACATACCTATTATGAATAGCTATTCTAATTCCCAGACTTCAGTGAATCCAGACATTAAAAGTTATCTACTTAAAACACAGAAAAATTGATTTTGTATTTAATAATCTTTAAAGTAGACCACATTAAATCAGCAGGGTGCTTTGATGTAGGACTAAATCTTATTTAAATTTAGTCTAAATCCACACAATGTTTGCTTCCTATAAATAAGAATATTGTAGCTTTCACCTGTACATTGTAATAGTACAGGATATTATTGTAAACTGTCTCTGCTATCACTGGGAGAATAATTGTAGTAATTGTTTTCTTTGATCAAGGTAACATTTCCTTCAAATCAGTCTTAACTCTCTCTCTCTCTCTCTCTCTCTCTCTCTCTCTCTCTCTCTCTCTCTCTCTCTCTCTCTGTGTGTGTGTGTGTGTGTGTGTGTTTCTGTGTGTATGTGTATGTGTGTATGTGCGTTTGGCAACATCAGGGTAGCAGATTGTTTCTGCATTTTTCTGGATCTGTTTTTTTGTTTTTCTGATTCCTGGTTAATTCTATATCTCTTGCGGTGTCTGATCCAAATACTGACCAGGCATAAACCTGTTTCGCCTCTATCTACCAAAAAGATCCAATAGATGCTGCCATCTGCTGAGCCCCACAATAGTGGGGACATATATTGTACATACAATGAAACATTTCGTCAGATCAATTTCTGTACAATGAAAAAGATAAATAAGAAGGAGCTTCGGAATGCTTTAAAAGCATTAGGGTATAATTTTTGTGGCTGATGCTAAAGATGCTTAATATTTGTTATATCTGCTTTAACAGACAAAGGAGCTCTTTCTCTTTTTTAAAAGGAAGGACTTGCCATAAATAACTATAAAAAAATATCTGCATTCCAAAAACAAGAATATGTAACCTTTTAAATTCTTTTATAAGGACAGTGATCTCATGGAAGAGATTTGTTTTTGTTGTGCATTTCCACTGAGAGATACTTAAACTAGGTGCCAAAGCTGCACCTCTCTGTTATTCAAACCATTCCTTTTCTTTTGGCACAAATGCCTCATTGACAATGAATACTGATTAATGGATGGTCCAGGGAATCATCACTACAGACATTTGGATGAGCAGTTCACACCTGCTTGCTGGGAGGGAAGATGCTGTGAAACTTAATTGGCCCAATCTGAATAAGATCTGTGGACAATCTTGCTCATCCCAAACATATAGAGATTTGGGAAACTACCTCTAGGAGAAACAGTATTGCGGCCTCTTTCGTGGGCACAATCTCTTCTTTGGAATAGTGGCATTCTACTCATCAATGACCTGCAACTAACAGTATGGCATTAGATAAATGTAAAGGTTACCCTCGCACATATGTGCTAGTCATTCCCAACTCTAGGGGGCAGTGCTCATCTCCGTTTTCAAAGCCGAAGAGCCAGCGTTGCCCGAAGACGTCTCCGTGGTCATGTGGCCGGCATGACTAAACTGCCAAAGGAGCACAGAATGCCTTTCCACCAAAGGTGGTCCCTATTTTTTTCTACTTGCATTTTTACGTATTTTCGAACTGCTAGGTTGGCAGAAGCTGGGACAAGTAATGGGCGCTCACTCCATTGCGCGGCGCTAGGGATTCGAACCTCCAAACTGCCAACCTTTCTAATCAACAAACTCAGCGTCTCAGACACTGAGCCACTGCATCCCTTTTAGTATGGTATTATCAAAGCACAAAATGGCCCTACAAGGAGGGTAGAGATAGATAGATAGATAGATAGATAGATAGATAGATAGATAGATAGATAGATAGATAGATAGATAGATAGATAGATAGATAGATAGACAGACAGACAGACAGACAGACAGACAGACAGATGATAAGTAGATAGATAGATGGTAGATAGGTAGGTAGATAGATAGTAGATAGATGATAGGTAGATAGATAGATAGATAGATAGATAGATAGATGGATGGATGGATGGATGGATGGATGGATGGATGGATGGATGGATGGATGGATGGATGGATGGATGGATGGATGGATGGATAGATAGATAGACAGACAGACAGACAGACAGACGATGATAGATAGATAGATAGATAGATAGATAGATGATAGATAGATAGATAGATAGATAGATAGATAGTTAGATGATAGATAGATAGATAGATAGATGATTGATAGATGATAGATAGATAGATAAATAGATATAGATAGATAGATAGATAGATAGATAGATAGATGATTGATAGATAGATAGATAGATAGATAGTTAGATGATAGATAGATAGATAGATAGATAGATGATAGATAGATAGATAATAGATGATAGATAGATAGATAAGTAGATAGATAGATGATAGATAGATAGATAGATAGATAGATAGATAGATAGATAGATAGATAGATAGATAGATAGAAAGATAGAAAGATAGAAAGATAGAAAGATAGTTAGATGATAGATAGATCTCTATGGTGGCTTTGTGCATTGCTGACACACTAAGTAAGGATTGTTTTGGGAGGGGGGCAGGCAGGGGAAGCATTTGAATTCAACCAGAGAAAGACGTGCTTTGTTTTTGCAGCTGGCTGTCATAAACTACACAAGTGCTCATGCTGTGTTGGGACTAACACTGCTTGTCTGTGTGTCTGCATGCTCAGTGTGTATAGTTGTAAATAGTCAGTTTATTACACACACATGCCCAAAACACAATGAGATTCCCGGGTCCTTTCCTCAAAGGAGGAACATAACCTTGTAAAGTTGGTTTAAGTCTTCTTCTTACTGCTTATGGAAGTGGGGAACACAAATGGTGGAAGCAATAATTGATTAATGATTCCAAGTTCAGGGCACATAAATTGTTTCTTTGATCCAACGCTTTAAGATGCCCTCAAAACCTCTATTGGGAGAACAGTAGTCATTGATGATTCCAAAACCCAAAATTTACGCAAAGTCTATGCAAAAATGATTACTGTGGCTTGCTCTATAGTCTTAAGACTTTATAACCTTACCTATATTTTTCTAACATTGTACAAGAAAATCAGGGCATGGTTTGAATATATGTAGTGCAACAGTTGGACTGAACTTACATCAAATTTGATTTGATTGGTGTCTAAATGAGAAATTGCTATGAACCTCAAGCTATATCAAGGAAGGAAGAGATCTAAAGAAACTGTTCTAAGAAGCCACTACAGAGAATGATGCAATTCTTTGCCTTTTTCCTTCTTGCAAATCAACCCTGTAACCAGGGGTGAAATCCAACAGGTTCTGACAGGTTTTGGGGAACTGGTAGCAGAAATTTTGAGTAGTTTGGAGAACCGGTAGTGGAAATTTTGAGTAGTTCGGAGAACCGGCAAATGCTACCTCTGGCTGGCCCCAGAGTGGGGAGGGAATGGAGATTTTGCACTATCCTTCCCCTGTCACACCCGCCAAGCCACGCCCACCAAGCCACACGATTCCCACCAAGCCACGCCCACAGAACCGGTAGTAAAAAAAAATTGAATGTCACCACTGCCTGTAACCATTAAGTATAACTACTTCTACTTCACGAATGTTTTTTTTTTGGGGGGGGGGGAATACGTAACATTAAACTATTATTTGTTTGTTTGGTTTTGGCTCAGTGTGGTGTGTAAGCCCATCCATCATGGCTAATAAAGCAAAGTTTATGGCCTTAGCAACTTCATGTAACACAGGAACCCATCCAGAGAGTTAGATAAGAATGAAATTGGATAGAGACGTGTAGGATCGGACTCGTGAAATTTGCCTCTGGAATGGGCAAATTCAAGGGTTCTAGAGGTGTTTTCTGTATTCTGGAAATATATTGTTCAGAACAGAATGGATTCTGAATGTGAAATATTAAATCTGCTTTGCACCTAATTAAACCTGTTCAGCTATATTCCCGAGTATGAAAATAACAATGATTTTGAAAATAAGCATATATCCAATTTATCTGGATTATATTGTGTAATATCCACCTCTAATTGGACTATTGTATTTGTGAGAAGGCTTTCTCCAAGACAGAATATTAGATCTAGGCTCAGTTTCTTGGTTTCTTGAAGCCTATCAGGAGACGTTGGGCATGCGTTTAAGTCCTGATGATTACAGAAGTAGCAATAGCAATAGCAGTTAGACTTATATACCGCTTCATAGGGCTTTCAGCCCTCTCTAAGCGGTTTACAGAGTCAGCATATCGCCCCCACAGTCTGGGTCCTCATTTCACCCACCTCGGAAGGATGGAAGGCTGAGTCAACCTTGAGCCGGTGAGATTAGAACCGCTGAACTGCAGATAGCAGTCAGCTGAAGTGGCCTGCAGTGCTGCACTCTACCCACTGCGCCACCTCGGCTCCTGCTGATATTTTTTTTAAAAAAAACTGAAATCAATAATGGGATTATTAGGATCAACACGATGCAAACGCCCGCTCACTTTCAAGTCCTCTAGAACTTTTCACTGGAGAAGACATGCAAAACACAAGACCTGAAGCAGAGGAATTCCCCCCCCCAAAAAATAGGCCAGATGTTTCATTTAGCAATAAGTCTGCAGTTCAAAGTAAGATTTGAGACAGCTTCTAGCCTGAGCGCAATAGCAATAGCAGTTAGCAATAGCAGTTAGACTTATATACCGCTTCATAGGGCTTTCAGCCCTCTTTAAGTGGTTTACAGAGTCAGCATATCGCCCCCAACAACAATCCGAGTCCTCATTTTACCCATCTCGGAAGGATGGAAGGCTGAGTCAACCTTGAGCCGGTGAGATTTGAACAGCCGAACTGCAGAACTAGCAGTCAGCTGAAGTAGCCTGCAGTGCTGCACTCTAACCACTGCGCCACCTCGGCTCTCTAGGAACAAACATGGTTTTGAATCCGTTCAGAATCAACTTCAGGGCATAGCATTGGTCTTGAGCATAAAACCACTGGGTTCCATTTCTTTTCTGGAAGATTATGGCTACCGTATTTAGTTGAATTTGGTAAACGCAAATGCATGAGGTGGCATCTTACTCCCCGGAAAATGCTACCTGCAAATACACCTCGCAAAATAACTGCCAAAGTGATGTTCAATTTTATGGCAATTAAAACAAAAAAATAAAGCACGACTCCACTAATCAGGAGGCTCTTTGATCTGTTTAACCCCCCAAAGGTCAATGTGCCGTGACCTCATCAATGCTCCTGCTCAGCTTGGGTCATTTCTTCCATTGTTTTATTCATTTGTATTAACTTCAAAACGAAGCAGCCAAGTTCCAGTGTACTTTGCAAATCCTCCTGATCTCACAATAGGTGAAGGCCCATTGTTTCATTCCCAATCAGGCCCCATTGTGTCCATTCAGCGAAATCCCCGTTCATTTCCTAACTCTAATGACTACATCCTATTTCAGATGGAAAGCATTTCGGTCCTTCTGCCGGGAGAAGTTATTCAGGCCCTGTGATCTCACCTGTTGACAGCTCCCATTCGTTAGCTGCCTTGCTGGGGGAAAAAAAATGAGTTTGAATTAAAAGAGGAACTGGGTCTCTCCCTGTGTATCTGCACGCCCGCACATAAAACCTTTCCTATTTATGATGGTGTCGTTGGGAAGGCGTAACTGTTGATCGAGAATAACCCATACGATCATCCACTATTTGAGGGAGGTGTTTTCCCTAAATGCTTCATTTGGGCTGGTCACTCCCAGGCTGCTAATTAGCTCCCGGGACCCGACAAATGAGCGAACGTCATAAGCGCGCCGACAAAACCGCGGCGCTAAAACCGCGATGTCAAAAGCACGTCGACAACAGCGCGCCGACAGAAGCGCGATTTAAGTTAAGGTAAGGTTTAGGGTTAGGTTTAGGGTTAGGTTTAGGGTTAGGTTTAGGGTTAGGTTTAGGGTTAGGTTAAGGGTTAGGGTTAGGGTTAGGTTTAGGGTTAGGTTTAGGGTTAGGTTTAGGGTTAGGTTTAGGGTTAGGTTTAGGGTTAGGTTTAGGGTTAGGTTTAGGGTTAGGTTTAGGGTTAGGTTTAGGGTTAGGTTTAGGTTTAGGGTTAGGTTTAGGGTTAGGGTTAGGGTTAGGTTTAGGGTTAGGTTTAGGGTTAGGTTTAGGGTTAGGTTAAGGGTTAGGTTTAGGGTTAGGTTTAGGGTTAGGTTTAGGGTTAGGTTTAGGGTTAGGTTTAGGGTTAGGTTTAGGGTTAGGTTTAGGGTTAGGTTTAGGGTTAGGTTTAGGGTTAGGTTACAGCGCGCTTCTGTCGGTGCGCTGTTGTCGGCGCGCTTCAGGGCTCATTCGTCGCTCCTTCGTCGTGCGGTTTTGTCGGCGTGGTTTTGTCACCGCGGTTTAGTGAGGCGTGCTTTTGTCATTCGTGCATTTGTGGTGGAACCATTAGCTCCACTTAAAAGTAATCACATTAAGAGTGGGCCCAATCCATCCAAGGCTAAATTCATTTAATTCACCGAGGACTGCAGCGGGTAATTCAATTGGCAGGTGAAATTCAACACTGCCTGCCTGTTTGCTTCCTTGCCTGCTGCTGCTCTTGGCCCGTTTTCTATTTGCTAAAGACGTAACACATTTAAGCACATAAATCAGGGGGGGAAAACCATATATGTGAGATGGTTTATGTGCATAAAGGCATAATCACGTCATATCTCCGCTTACAGTTCCCCGGCTATTCCGTCACATTATTCATGTGCTTGTTTTACTATGTACACTGTTCAATTCCCAGAAAGGTTGAGCTTTTCTTGCTAGTGATCTTCTTCCAGATTTCTTTGTTAATCCACTGTAATTGGATTCACACACACCATAAAACATACTGTAATATTTATTACCATAACTTGTTGAATAGCCACAATGGACTAGGATCACAAAAATATTGTACTCTGTATGTTTGTTATAATAGCAATAGCACTTAGATTTATATACTGCTTCGTAGTGCTTTTACAGCCCCCTCTAAGCAGTTTACAGAGTCAGCCTCTTGCCCCCAACAATCTGGGTCCTCATTTTACCCATCTCGGAAGGACGGAAGGCTGAGTCAACCATGAGCCAGTCGGGATCAAACTCCCGACTGTGGGCAGAATTAGCCTGCATTACTGCATTCTAACCATTGTGGAAGGAAGGGAAGGAAGGAAGGAATAGCAATAGCACTTAGATTTATATACTGCTTCGTAGTGCTTTTACAGCCCTCTCTAAGCAGTTTACAGAGTCAGCCTCTTGCCCCCAACAATCTGGGTCCTCATGTTACCCACCTTGGAAGGATGGAAGGCTGAGCCAACTTTGAGCCTGGTGAGATTCGAACTGCCGAACTGCAGCTAGCAGTCAGCTGAAGTAGCCTGCAGTACTGCACCCTAACCACTGCACCACCTCGGCTCTTTGTTAATGTCATTAACGAATTAAAGTAAATCAGTCCACATAATATATATTAAGCCAACCAAACAGATCTCAAATTAATTTAATATGCCATGTAAAATGTACCCTGTATCTCCTTTGTTAAGTCACTTTTTAATAGATTCTCTGAGCCTTAAGATTTCTTCTTTCTGAGACCGATTTTTGCTTCATTTCCTCCTCCATCGTTTTTTTTTTTTCATTTCAGCCAAAGAGATCAGGTCTCTTATTACAAATCCAAAATGAATGACGTTGAGCATTTGGATTGTTCAAGAAGATTCCCTATCATCACACCAGCTCAACTGATCAACTTCAGACTTTTTATGTACATCAGTGGTGGGATTCAGCCGGTTCGCACCTATTCGGGAGAACCGGTTGGTAACTTTCTAAGTAGTTCAGAGAACCGGTTGTTGGAAGAAATCTCCTTTTGTTTCTTTCCACTTTCCAGGGCTAATCCTGTAAGGAAGGCAGGAAGGAAACATTCTAGTGTTGTTTCTAGCCTCATCTTTATTGACCTGCTTACAGAAACTGCCTCTCCGGTTAACCCTTATTACATTGTAACAGCTAAGGCGAAGCGCCCATCGACCTGAGTAATGTTGAGTTGGCCATGCCCACATGGTCACATGACCATTAAGCCCCACCTACCCAGATGGTCATTAGGGGAGAGAACTGGTTGTTAAATTATTTGAATCCCACTACTGATGTACATCGTACAAGTATAATACATATAGTCTTTGACTTATAACCATTCATTTAGTGACCATTCAAAGTTGTAACGAGATTGAAAAAAGTGACATTTTTATCACCCTTTATGACCATTGCAGCATCTCCACGGTTACATGATCAAAATTCAAACACCTGGCAACTGGTGTTGCCAAATTGCAATATCCCAGGGTCATGGAGACAACTTTTGGGACCTTTTGACTAGCAAAGACAATGCCGAAGCCAGATTCACTTCACAACCATATTACTAATTTAACAATCGCAATAATTCACTTAACAACTGCAGCAAGAAAGGTGATAAAATGGGGCAAAACCCACTTAACAACTGTCTTGCTTAGCAACAGAAATTTTGGGCTCAATTGAGATCATAAGTTGAGGGCTATCTGTATGTATTATAGACAGTCAATAGAAGAAAATATTTTTTATCTCAATTGAATTGTGGGGTTCTTGGTGCTCTCTGAGCTTGATTGTTTTCTTGTAGACCTTTCTATACCCAACTAGGTAACATCATCAGTGCTAGAAGAGAGTGAGTTTTGCTCTCTGTTTATATACTAAGGACAAGCCTGTCAGTTGTTAGGAGTTGTCTTAGTGTCTTCCTTGATTAGGCTGTTGTTTACGATTTGCTTGTTTTTTGAGTTAATGGTTGCATGATTGGGGTATAGTTTACTTTTTTTAATATATATTTTTATTCTTTTTAAACAAAACAACACATACAAAACAAAGCAAGAGAAGAAAAAAGAACAACTTTCCTCCGTTTCATTGAGCATGTCGTTTGGTTACAAGTTTTTGTGCATCAATTCTTAAGCTCAGGATTAACATCACTGGTTTACATTAAACATAACTGAATATTTTGCTGTCATTGAGCATTATGTGTTCAAATTACCATTAATATTCTTTCATTTGCAGCAATCCTTATTTCCTTGAATTCATAATTATCTATCAAATAACAATGAGTCTTTAAAGTATTATAGTGTCACCTATCTCTAAGGAGAAAGAGCGAAGAATAGAACAAAGAATTCCCATTAATTTATAATATACATTCATATTTTCAATTGACCATAATGTCAACAATCATCCCATTATTAATTATTAATCCATATAGTGGTTAAGTATTTCAATTCATGTATATATCAATTGTTCCTTACATCATCATTGATCCGTTTAATATACAAAGATATAGGTTACTTTTTGATAATTGCTCTAATGTTCATCTTGGTGTTAATGTCTGCTTATCTGGGTGTTATTACTGGGAAGGAGATGTTTTGGTTTATGTGCCTGTTGATGGCTGGTTTGTCTGAGTACCAGGCTTCCAGCATTTTTGAACTTAGCTTGGTCTATTATTATATTACAATATTAGTATTATAGACATAGTATTAATAGTACTAGCATTATAGACAGGATTTCATTTTGAGAGTCAAACACTTGCCATACATTCTCCTGGTGAACCGTAAAAGGTACATATCTGCTAGTCGTTCCTGACTCTAGGGGGCGGTGCTCATCTCTGTTTCAAAGCCAAAGAGCCAGCGCTGTCCGAAGACGTCTCTGTGGTCATGTGACCGGCCGAGGTGGCGCAGTGGTTAAATGCAGCACTGCAGGCTACTTCAGCTGACTGCAGTTCTGCAGTTCGGCTGTTCAACTCTCACCGGCTCAGGGTTGACTCAGCCTTCCATCCTTCCGAGGTGGGTAAAATGAGGACCCGGATTGTTGTTGGGGGCAATATGCTGACTCTGTAAACCGCTTAGAGAGGGCTGAGACCCCTATGAAGCGGTGTATAAGTCTAACTGCTATTGCTATTGCTTTGACTAAATGCTGAAGGCGCACGGAACGCTGTTACCTTCCCACCAAAGGTGGTCCCTATTTTTCTACTTGCACTTTTTACGTGCTTTCGAACTGCTAGGTTGGCAGAAGCTGGGACAAGTATCGGAAGCTCACTCGGTTACGGGGAGCTGGGGATTCGAACCGCTGAACTGCTGACCTTTAAGTATAAGTATAATCTTTATTGTCATTGTACTTAAATACAACGAAATTTCTGATAGACAAGCTCAGCGTCTTAGCCACTGAGCCACCACGTCCCTGGTGAACCTATGCAAATGTAAACTATGTTATTACTTTTCATCATGCTAATTGCTTGTTTATGAAACAGTGGCATTCCAAAACCTAGAAAGGAATAAAAAAATTAAAGAATATCCAAATTACGCTTTACGATGTCTTGCACAGGTGTCGAAATTTTACCACCTCAACAGTGTGAATCTGGCATTTAATGGTAGAGAGGACAGAAGGAAAAAAAATCAAGCAGACTCTTTCTTATGCTTATGACAATCTGTGATGCACGATCATTCAGAAATTGTCTAGTGTCCTGAATGACATGATTCTTAACCAATGCTAGCCTAGAATGTTTCTTTTAAGACAATGTCAGCATTTTGCTCATTGAATACGAAAGGTGCTTTTAATTAAAAAAAATGTTGGTTTGGTTATTTTGATTTGGTGACTGTAATTTTAAGTTGCCCATGATCGTGGTGTTCGAAATCTTAGAAGCTTGTGTTTCCTCGGTATGTCAGAAGCAGTCCTAGAAATCCTGTTACAATATCTGTTTTGTAAGTGGCCAGGATCCCAAGGAAAAGATATCAGTCTATGAAATCTGGGACAGATAATTAAAATATCAAGAGGAACCAATAACAAAGGGGAGGGAGCCAAGACTATACTTGACAGGCAATAAATTATTCATTATAAACTGTGTTTTTGAAAGATTTAGTTGTTTTATTCATGAGCTTGCTTCCCCCCCCCCCCCCCAAGAAGGTTCAGTTAGTAAGCTGGAACTCAGAGTAATAAAGCAAAGTATAATTTTTTTAGTTGAATGTCTGAGAGCATTTTAATTTGTTTTGTAGGTATCAGTTTAGATGGAAATTCCAATTTTCCATATTTTTCCTATTCTTTAAAAAATATGGGGGGAATCAAATCTTTCTCCCCCCCCCTTAATCGTTTAAAATGGAGTATTTCTTTGTTCTTAAAATCTGCATTATATAAGGATCTCATTGAACACGTGGAATTCCATTGCAGAATAACAAGAAGAAAGTGGTATACTAAAATGTGAGTCTTCTATTGGTGCTGAAATGCAGCCTGCAACATATAGATTTGTGAATTATTATCTACAAAGATTATTTGGTGCTTTAATTAAAACAAAATTAAAAAGGACAATTAATGGACATATTCATACATATTCCTTTGTTTATTAGTGATGATTAGTTGCACCATAGAAAAAAGGGAGTTATATCTATCCACAATCCAGTTTCTACATTTCTTTCACGTTTCATTCTGATTAAGGTAGACTTAAGGCAACTTAAGATCTACTGTTAGAGCCATATATACACAGTCTATGCAGCTTTCAAACCAGCCTTTGCAGACTTACACAAACACAGCTGCTGAAAATCATCAAATGCAGTCTCCCAATACTTTGAGGAGGAGAACAAAACCAAACCCGGAATATAACCTCTAAAATAATAACTATTTTATTATTATGCTATGCAAACCAGACCCACAAAACACCCTGATCTAGGCCATATTTGTATGGCAAATGGGGCTGCCCTTGAAGAGCGTTCGAAGACTTCAGTTAGTCCAGAATGCAGCCGCGCGAGCGATTGTGGGTGCACCTAGGTACACCCACGTTACACCTATCCTCCGCGAGCTGCACTGGCTGCCCATTGGTCTCCGGACACGCTTCAAGGTGCTAGACGTTACTTTTAAAGCCCTGCATGGCATCGGACCTGGGTACCTGAGAGACCGCCTCCTGCCAATTACCTCCCAAAGACCGATTCGATCGCACAGACTTGGCCTTCTCCAGATTCCATCTGCCAGCCAATGCCGGCTGGTGACCCCCCCAGGGGGTTGCAGCCCCGGCCCTCTGGAACGACCTCCCCGTGGAGATCCAGATCCTTACTACCCTCCCGGCCTTCCGTAAATCTACTAAGTTCTGGCTGTTCCGGCAGGCCTGGGGCTGTTGAAGTATCCAGCCCCACTTTAATTGTGAATGTTGTTGTATTTTAAATTTTGCATTGTCTTATTTACCCCCCTTCCCTTTTTATTGTAAGCCGCCCGGAGTCCTTCAGGAGTGGGCGGCATACAAGACCAATAAAACCAAACCAAACCAAACCAAAACCAATATATTTGCTTGCTTTGTACTATATGTTCCCCCATTGCATCCAGTCTCCTCAATACCCAGAAATGGTGTGATTCCCAGCCTCTAATTGTTCTGATCCCCACTTCCGATCTCAATAGTGGAAAGCTTTTGGCTAGGTTTTACACAATCTACTGATCCAAAATGGGTTTTCTTGTGTGAGTGCAGCTTTTGGCCACCCAAATCTAATTATAGATACAATTACAAAGATGGACTTAGAGCAGGGCTGTCAAACCTGTGGCCCACAGGCCATGCTCACGCCTAGTTTAGCAAAGGGGGGAAATGTCATGATACCTCATGTGACACCGACATGATGAGACGAGTTTGATACCCCTGACTTAGAGTGTTATGCAAACTTTGCCACTGTGGTTTATTCAGTAAATCATGCCTTAAAACATAATAGCTTGAGGCAGCGGCCCCCAAACCTTTGGGTACCTGCAACCAGTTTTGTGGAGAGAGGTTTTTCTGTGAACCAGAGGAGGTGTAGTTTCATGTGCTGCCTGCATCCCATGGATGGGGCTTTGCTTGTTCATGTGCCCCAGTTTCTGGCATGTTACAGCCCAGTGCTGCTCCACAAATCAGGGGTTGCTGACCCTTGGCTTAAGGGTAACTTAGATGCAGAGGTGGGTTCCTACCGGTTCAGTAGAACCGGTTTGTCAAATCTACCGGACCGGTTAGAAGAGGTTCCACCAGTGGACCCGGAAAGCAGGCCACACCTACAGAAGAGGTTCCAAACTTTTTTGAAACCCACCACTGGTCCTTGGATATGATTATTCTACACTATCGTGCTCATATTTATAAAACTCAGGGCCTCTGTGAAAGGTAAGGATGACTACTGCGTTTGTGGTGCAATCAGAACATTGCGTGTGTGGAAGTTGTTTTAACGCAAACCAAAGATGCCTTTTAAAAAACAAGTTTACCTCATATTCTTATGCACGCCAGTGCTGTGTGTGAGGTAATTTAAGGTGGTTCTGACAAGTGTCGTCGGCATCTTCATATCCGGTCACATGGGTGGCAAGCCACTCCCACCCGGTCACATGGGTGGCAAGCCACTCCCACAAAGGAGGCCACACCTACAGAAGAGGTTCCAAAAATTTTTGAAACCCACCACTGCTTAGATGGCTTAGTGAAATATATGAGCTCATCAAAGGGCTGACTCATAGCAGCGGAAGTTAAAAAAAAAGCTGTTTTCCTTCCACCATATTTCTTCCTGTACTCTTTTACTTTCTCCAACTGAGGCGAATGTCTGGCTTTCATTTCTATGAGGCGTTCTTCATTTCATGAACAGCCATAGTGGTGATAAACAAACTGGGATGATGCGGTTTTGCTACAACACCTCTCATAACTAAATATAATTTTGAACCTAGGAGTTCCTGTGGAGCAGGGGTGGGTTTCTCGCCCCGTTCCAACCGGTTCGGTTGGAACGGGGCCGGTGGCATCCTCGTGCATGTGCACAGTGCACGCATGCGTACTAGCGTCTGTGCGACGCTCCAGCTGCTCCTGGAGGATCAAGCAGGCGCTGTATGCGTCCTGCGCATGCGTGGAAGCGCAGAACTCGTCAAAACCGGGTAAGAAACGCAGGCGGGCGGGTGGACCCTTCGGCGTTCCCGGAAGTTACTTACTTCCGGGTTCGCCGACCAACCGGTTCGCGGGGACCACCGCGAACCGCCTGAAACCCATCCCTGCTGTGGAGTGACGCTAAGCCTCACTGTCCCTCACCATAAACTGCATCACAGCTGAAAATATCAGAACGGACAATGATGGATACCAACTCTACTAAAAAGCCCCGGAAGCCTATAAATTATCTATGTGTATTTGGTAAATTTATCTAATGCAGATTCAAATATTAATTTTTTAAAAAGTTCTGCAAGGAAACATGGCCAGTTGTCCATGTAGTCCAGTAAAATCTGCAACATGCTTAATTAAGTTAATTGCATAGTATGCTAAACTTGATTAGCCATATTTTTCGGAATATAAGACAAACCTTTTCCCCCCCAAAAAGGAGGTGAATATCTGGGCACGTCTTATACACTGAATGCAGCATTTTTGGACTCCCCAAACTCCACCCCATTAGCAAAAATGGACGTGCATATACTTTGGGAGGCTTGCAAAGTGCTCCTGGGGGCTGGGGAGGCTGTTCTTGCTCGTGGCACGACAAAACCGCGCTCGACTAAAGCGCGCCCGATTAAATCGCGTCGCTGATGTCATCAACAGGGCGACAACAGCGAGCGCGGAGAAAGAAGGGCGCTTTAAATAGCGCTTTAAAAGCAAGCCGATTCAAGTTAAGGTAAGGGTTAGGTTTAGGGTTAGGTTTAGGGTTAGGTTTAGGGTTAGGTTTAGGGTTAGGTTAAGGGTTAGGGTTAGGGTTAGGGTTAGGTTAAGGGTTAGGATTAGGTTTAGGGTTAGGTTAAGGGTTAGGTTAAGGGTTAGGTTTAGGGTTAGGTTTAGGATTAGGGGTTAATTTTAGGTTTAGCGTTTACAGCGTGCTTCTGTCTCCGCGCTGTTGTCGCCCTGTTGATGACGTCAGCTACGCGGTTTCATCGAGTGTGCTTTAGTCGAACGCGGTTTTGTGGTGGAACCGTTCTTGCCTCCCCCCCTCATGCCCAGGAGCATTTTACAAGCTTCCCAAAGCATACTCATGCCTTTTAAAAAAAAAAACGGGCCCGTTTTCATGAAAAACGGGTTGTTTTTTGCTCGTTTTTGCCCCCCCTCAGCCCCGAAGAACACTTTGCAAGCTTCTCACACTCTCTGCATGCCCCATTTTTCACAAAAAACAAGGCATGCAGAGGATTTGGGAAGCCTGCAGAGTTCAAAAACTTTTTTTTTTTAAATTTACCTCTTCAAAAAATCTTGGTGCATCTTATAGTCCAAAAAATTGTATAGTATGCTAAACTTGATTCGTTTTTTACTTTTCCGTAGGACTTTTTACGTGGCTTTTGAAGAGATTGAACTGAATTGAATTGAATTTATTATATTTCTATGCCGCCCTTTTCCCCGAAGGGGATTCAGGGCAGCTCACAACCCAAGTCAAAGGGGAAGGGTACAAATAAGAAATAAAAAGACAGACAAACAATACCATAGTTTAAAAGCACACAACAACAACCATACCATTCGACCGGGGGGGGGGGGGGGACAAGACTCTTTAGCCCCAGGCCTGTCGGAATAGCCAGGTTTTAAGGGCTTTGCAGAAGGCCTGGAGGGTGGTGAGGGTTCAAATCTCCACGGGGAGCTCATTCCAAAGGGCCGGAGCAGCCACAGAGAAGGCCCTCCTCCGCACAAACACTAAAGATGGGTTAATTAAATGAGTAAGTTGTATATACTATATGAACTGCAGCTCCTCACAGTTTCAGGAAAAGAGTTCTTCCAACATCAGGCCCAAAAGCAAAAAAAATCAATTAAACTGATTTATTGCTACTCATGCCTGTTAGCACCTGTTTGGAGGTAGATAAGAATTCAAGAAGGGTTGGACTTAGTTCTCTTGTTCAACCCTGCTACATACAGATTCTATGCTGATCCCTGTTTTAACTCAACCCTTGGGTTCTGCCACTC